>NW_027187332.1:9851908-9873009 GCF_028583685.1 Petaurus breviceps papuanus | reverse complement strand
AGGACAGTGCTGTTGTTGCAGAATTCTTGGAACCTTGCTGTTGGTTCCAAAGCCCTGAAGAAGGATTTTCTTGTTGTATGTTTACAGAAATCCTGGGAGAGGGTTTTGCTAATGTTTTCAGGGGTCCTAGGACTGTTCTGCAGACAGAAGATGAATTAATGAAGAGACTGGCAATGTATCTTGTGGCCTTACTAAGCTTTGTCTCCCCAGGAACAAAGATTGCTGAGAACTTGCCTCTTGTCAAGATGAAAAAAAGACCTCCATTTGGGTATTAAGTGCTGTGCTTAAACTTGTTGTAACTCTGGGGTAGATTCAATTGTGATCCAGGGGTGGGGAACTTTTAACCTTTCTGTGTTGTATGATTGAACAAATGAATGTACTTTACTTATGATTGGAAACTAATCTCCATTTGAGAAGAGGGGCTTTGTGTGATGGACTAAATGAAGGTACAGCCTAGGGGTGGAGTAGTATTTAGAACAGGGTCTTTGGGATTGATTGAATGAATGTTAGGTCCTGGGGTGGGGTAGTACTTGGAGATTATTTAATCACACTTAGTAAATGCTGTATTTTGAATGATGTCATGTTTTGATCTTCTCTGTTCTTGGTTTGTCACTGAATAAAATGGAGAGCACCTATGCTGGTATTTTGAACCTTGGGAAGTTGCCTTTCCTTGGCATTACATTACACTGGCCACAGAAGTGTAGGAGGAAGAATTTAAACCTAATTCTTTCTGACTTTAATTCTAGACCTGTATCCAGAAATTATATTGCTTCTCTATAATATAACATGCAATTGAATAGCATATATGCTCAACATTTATTCCAGAGGGCTTTATATGTGTAGCTTCAACATTTTCACTGTATTTTTTTTCCTGTTGGAGAAAAGCTGGCGAGGATGGTAATGGTTTCAAAAATCTGACCACTGCCATACAAAGCCAATGTAATTACACACAAAGGTAGCATTATTTAACTAGAAAAATCCAGAACCTTCAGAATACACTGCAACAATTGCCATTGCCCATTAAAAAAAATCTCTCATCTACAAATTGTTTATAAAGATTTACTTCTTCCTTTAAACTTCCCTCACACCTTGCTACCTCAAAGTTAACTAATTAAAATGACAACAAGTGAAAATTACTTTCTGCTTTTCTTTTCTATTAATGAACTCTTCCACATTAAGTCAAATCTATAACACCTCCCCATTCCCTAGATAATTTTACATTTTATTGGCTCAGATTATATACAAGCTGCACAGGCAACTTGTAAAAGTTCATTCTTTCCAAATGGCCAAGGCTTATGCACCCCTTTATTGGTGAAAAAAAAACAATAAATAAGAAGAGATAATAATCTCTATGTTACAGAATAAACTTTAAGGCAAAGTTGTTGTTGCAATTTTAAAGATATCTTGCTGTCTTTGTCATCAGGTTCTTTCATTAAGCTGGATAGTGGGGTGGACTGGGGGAACTTAATTAAAGTCTCCTGATCAACCACATCTCAATTACAAATAAACAAAAGAAACTTTTTAATCAATAGAAAACAAAATGAATGAATCTCATATGACCAATGAAACAACATATATTTATTGAGTATCCGCTATGTACCAGGACAAGCATAGCAGTGATGGAGGATAAAGAGATAGAATGATGTTGGGGCATCAGGGGACATCCCAGGGCCCCCTTCTTCTCCAGCGCCCCCCAACTTTTCATGTATTCAGCTCTCTGTAGCTTGTCTGAGACCTCATCTCTGCCATTCCTCTTGGTCTCTCTGTGTTCCCCCTTATTCTCTTCACCTGTCCCCCCCCATCACTGTTCTAAAACCATTTCAAAGGTTTTATATGACCATTAGTGGTGAGAAGGATTGTGCAGCTTTTAGTTTTCGATCCTGTTAAAGCCAAAGGGCCCCTTTCCCCTATGTTCTTCCCTAAATGACAATCAATGTGACCTGTCTCTAAGGGCTGCAGCCCCTCCCCTCAAAAATCTCCCTGCTGGCTTTTCCCAGTGCACTCACCTGCTGTGCTGATCTCTCCCTCCCCATTCTCATTTTAATGCAGGGAGCTGGGTAGAGGGGACATCACAGATTCTCCAGAGGAACCCATGTGTTTCAGTCATGTTCTTCTTTATTGACGGTCAACACCATCAGGAAGAATCTGAGTGTTTGCAAAGTACCCCCTTATTTTGCTAAAAGAGATTTCTGGTGGCTGCCCAGGCTTTACCCCTTTAGCACAGTGTCAGCATCACTGAAGAAATAGGGGGAAACCCTTTGCCCCTCCTAGTGTCATTGGTGAGTGGGCCTGGAGGATGAGCAGCCTCCTCTCCTTATGCCAAAGGAAATTCCCTGACCTGCCCTGGGCTCCCGAGCCCCTCTTGTTTTTGAAGCATCTTTTCCCATTCTCATGGCCACTGCGTATTTATTTTAATTTTCAGGTTTTTTTAAAAACCTTTTTGACTTAAACGGGTGTAGAGAAATTGAACAAAGTCAGAATGGCCTCCAGTCCTTCTCCAGGAAGGGAAGAGAATAGACCTCTCTTTCTCCTTCCTTCCCTAGGCTCTCCTCCCTTCTGTCCCCTTCCTCCTCCCCCCCCCAAAAAAGCTCTAAAGCACTTGCTTCAAGTAATAAGCACTTTTTTGTGGAAAAGGCCTCTCTAGAGAGGTCCTGGAGAGCAGCCCCGGGGTTGGTCCCAGCAAACAGTGTTATGGAGGAGACAGACAAATGAAATTGGTAGGTAAATGGAAACACAGATAATGAGAGCCAGTTTTTAGTATCTGATTTTGGGGGCTTTTCTGATCTGAGGGACATTGGGCAGTTGGAGGGGGAAGTACTCCCTCTCCCAAAAAAAGAAAGGCACAAATTGTGGGTCCTTGTAGAACAGACAGACCAGGGTCACTGCCACTTGTCCAGCTGAGACTGATGGGGCTACCTCCCCCACCCTGCAACCCTCCAGCCATAGGACTGCTAAAAACCACTGAAGGTACAGCCCAGGTTGGGGTGGGGGGCAGCCCATAGGGGAGGGGCTTCTATTCTTCTTATTTGGTACTGTGGGGGGTGGGGGAGATAACATTGAGGGACCCCCATCCCCAATAAAACTTGTGTTTCTTGGGGTGGAAGAATGGAGGAGGGCCTACCTTCCTTCATTGCACTCCAGGACCCTTTCCCTCTCTTCACCCCCTCTGTTTAGACTATAAGTCCAGCTCACCTTTGCCTTCAATATGTAACCAAAAGAAAACTCAATACTGTTTCCACCAATGTCCACCATGTTGCCCCATTGGACCACCCATACGTTCCTTTGGCCTTAAAAGGGAAATGAGGATGTGAGGGCCATGGGAAATGTTCTGCAGAGTCCCCAGTATCTTCTCTAGAGTCCTTAAAGTGATCCTGAGACCTGGGCTAGAGAGCAGGGGATGGGTGGTCAATTGGAGTGGAGATGGTGAATCTTTGAATATTATGCACACAAGTGTTTCTTTGTTAACAACAGCTCCAGCAGACCTCATGTCCTAGTAAGGAAGTCCTTCCCTCCTTTCCCCTCCTTGGCCATACCCAACCCCAGTCCCCAGTGTGTGTTAATACTTTCCCCCTTCCCTGATTCCAGCAAAGGAAAATAGCCTTACAGACAATAGCCCAGAAGCCCTCTTTGGGGGGCAACAATAGTTTGGGGAGCTCCCCACCCCTATCTTTTCACAATGTGGGGGATGGGGAGGAGAACAAAGCATCCTGGTAAAAATGCTGCAGTGGCTTTTAGTATAATTTCAGGAATATCTTTTAAAAATGAAACAGGATAGTCATAGATAGCAATATGTAACGAAGTACTAAATTACATGGAACATACTGTACTTGTGAAGGAAAGTGACAGAGAGGTAAATTAGCTCTAAAATAGTCAAGGAAAGCTGAATGAAAATGGTTGGATTTGAAAGATAAGACTCAGGTAGGAGAAGAGAAGTATAGGGGACATTCTAAGTGAGCAGATAACACATGATCAAAGGTTTGAAGAAGTAGCTTTGTTTAAGCGGTGGCATTGTACAATGGAAAGAGTTCCAGGTTTGGTTTTAGAAGTCCTGAGTTCAAATTCTGACTCTTTCACTTACCACCTTTGTGATTTTTTGCAAGTCACTTTACCCCCTTGTCAGAGACTCAGTTTTCTCATTTGTAAAATGGAGTGAGATTAGAATAGCTACAAAGGTCCTTTCAAACTCTGAGTCTATGATCTTATAATTATGAGGCAGTACTTTCCATATTAGGGAGTAGAAAAGTATGGTCTATTGCTGAGAATGAAGGAAAATTAAATATAGATAGAAAAATTTGAATTTTCACACTAGGAAGGAGAGAACCATTTGAAATCTTTAGAGCAACAGAATAGCAAGAAAATATAAATTGAGAATATTATGGCAGCTGTATGAACTAGAAAAGAGAAAGACTGGATATGGTCAAGCCAATATGGAGGTTACTAAAGTAATGTAGAAAATTCAAGAAACATTAAGTGCCTACAATGTGTACGGTAACATGCTAGTCACTGGATATAATTTTTAAAAAAAGAAAAAGCAAGAAGTACAAATGCAAATAAAAAAAATCCTCTGTTTTGGTATTCAAAGGGCTTTACAGTTATCCATCCTATGTCATGACTTTTGCCATTGAGGTTTCACTCTATTGTGGGTTGGCATAAGAAATTAAATGTGGGGGGCAGAGCTATGATGGTGGAATAAAAGTAGGGATTTGATTGAGATCTCATCCACATCCCTCCAAATACCTGAAAAAACAATTACTCTAAACTAATTCTACAGTAGCAGAAGCCACAAAATGACAGAGTAAAACAAATTTCCATTAAAACAAAGACAACCTGGAAGGTCTACAGGAAAGGTCTGTTGCACCAGTCTGAGAGAGCAGCACAATCCAGCACAAAATGTGCCAGCACAGGGCCCCAGAAAACCTGGAGCAGGTCTCAGGGGACGGAATCACTGGTAGCTGTGGTGGTTTTCAGACTTCACAAACCACAAACACTGAAGAAGACTTAGAAAGTCAGTAGGAAAAGTCTGTCAGGACCTGGATGAAAGAGGAGGAGCAGTCTTGCCCCAGCCCTGAGGTGGCAGGTGTAGCAACAGCTGCTTCTGGAGCTCTTGGCCCACAGAGGGTAGGGGATTGAGAGGTTGATGTAAAGGGGATTGCAGGGATCTTTTTGCTGGCAGTGAGGCAGGATTCTCTTGCTTTGTTTGTGCTTGGATCTGGGTTGCAGTCCTGGGTGACTGTCCTGGGGTGAGGAAGAGTAGTGTCCAGGCAGAACATGTGGCAACAGTGAAGAGGGAATCCTCCTTACAACTCTAAGGCAGAAAAGAGTACTTGTGGTCACTCACAGATCAGAGCCCAGGCCAGGAAAGGAGCAAACACCTCTCCTTAGATCTGACCACCTTGAAAGAACTGAAAATTTACAGCTCCCTAGAAGTATCTCTAAAAACAGCTGCATAAAACCCCTGAAGCTTGGGACAGTACACTGTTTAGTTCCATAGTGGAAGCAGAGACCTATTGTAACAAAGAACTAAAAGCTGGACAGTACACTGTCCATTTCCATACTGGAAGAAGAGACCAATCTTAACAAAGAGCTAAAAAGTCAGGTAATTGCCTGGGAAAATGAGTGAGCAGCTGAAAAAAAATCAGATTATAGTCTCTTTCTTCAGTGACAAAGAAGATCAAAACACAACCAGAAGAAGACAAAATCAAAGCTTCCACATCCAAAGCTTCTAAGAAAAATGTAATTGGTCTCAGCCCATGGAAGAGCTCAAAAAGGATTTTGAAAATCAAGTAAGAGAAGTAGAGGAAACACTGGCAAGAAAAATGAGAGTGATGAAAGAAGATCATGAAAAAATGAGTCAACAGATTGTTAAAGGAGACCCAAAAAAAATTGCTGAAAAAAAAATAACACCTTACAAAGCAGAATAACCCAAATGGCAAAAAGAGGTCCAAAAAGCCAATGAGAATGCCTAAAAAAAGCAGATTGGGACAATTGGAAAAGGAGAAACAAAAGCTAACTGAAGAAAATAATTCCTTAAAAATTAGAATGGAACAAATGGACATTAATGACTTTATGAGAAATCAAGGAATTTTAAAATAAAACCAAAAGAATGAAAAAATAAAAGACAATGTGAAACATCTCACTGACCTGGAAAATAGATCCAGGAGAGAAAATTGAAAAATTATTGAACTACCTGAAAGTCATGAACAAAAAAAAGAGCCCATGCATCAGCTTTTAAGAAATTATCAAGGAAAACTGTCCTGATATTCTACAACTAGAGGGCAAAATATAAATTGAAAGAATCCACTGATAACCTCCTGAAAGAGATCCCAAAAGGAAAACTCCTAGGAACATTGTAGCCAAATTCCAGATTTCCCAGGTCAAGGAGAAAATATTGCAAGGAGCCAGAAAGAAAAACTTCAAGTACTATGGAAAAACAATCAAGATAATACAAGATTTAGCAACTTCTACAGTAAGGGATCAGAGGGCTCAGAATATGATATTCTGGAGGTCAAGGGAGCTAGGATTAAAATCAAGAATTACCTACCCAGCAAAACTATACTTTTTTTGGGGGGTGGGGAGATGGAGATTCAATGAAATAGAGGACTTTCAATTATTCTTGTTGAAAACACCAGAACTGAACAGAAAATTTGACTTTCAAATATAAAACTCAAGAGAAGCATAAAAAGGTAAACAGGTAAGAGAAATCTTAAGGGACTTAATAAGTTGAACTGTTTACATGACTACACAGAAAGATGATATTTGTAACTCATGAGACCTTTCTCAGTATTAGGCTAGTTGGAGGGAGTATACACACACACACACACACACACACACATATACATATATACATTTTGTAAAGAGAGAGAAAGAGGCCACAGGGTAAGTTGCATATGAAGGGATAAAATAAATGGGAGGTGGAATAGGATGGAAAGAAATACAGTCTTTCACAACATTACTATTATGGAAGTATTTCATATGAGTACATATGTATAACATATATCAAATCACTTGCCTTCTCAATGAGGTTGGGCAGGGAAGTAGGAAGGGAGAGAATTTGGAGCTCAAAATTTTAAAAACAAATATTAAAAATTGTTTTTACACAAAACTGGGAAATAATATATACAGGTAATGGGGTATAGAAATCTATCAAGGAAAATAGAAGAAAGGGGAATAAGAGAAGAGGAGAAGGTGATAGAAGGTAGGACAGATTGGGGAAAGGGGTAATTGGAATGCATGCCATCTTGGGGTGGGGGGAAAGGAAAGATGGGGAGAAAATTTGGAACTCAAAATCTTTTGGAAGTAAATTTTGAAAACTAAAAATAAATTAATTAATTTTTAAAAAGAAATTAAATGTGAATTTTGAAAGAGTTTTACAGAAACTACAGATGACACATGAAGGCCAGCAGATGACACAGAATCTATGACCAAATACTTACCACAAATTTTATAATGAGGTACTGTAAACACCCCATAAAAGAAAAAAGAAAAAAAAATCAGACTTCTCTGGTATGTAAGGAGGGCCCAAACATTTTAACAATTTATGTGTATTTTACAGATCACAGGGGCTCTGCCCTCCTAACTCACTCACATGATATGGAAAGGATAATGGTATATATTAACCCCCTTCTGACTTTTCTGTCTTCTTACACCTCATAGCGCACCATTTGCTCTTCAATCTAGTGACATTGGCCTCCTGGCTATTCTACAAACAAGACACTCAATTTCTTGGGTATGGAACCTTTACTGGCTTCCCCCATCCCTGAAATGCTATCCCTCCTCATCTCTGTCTCTTGTGTTTCCTGGATTCCTTCAAGTCCTAGCTAAAATCTCACCTTCTTCAAGAAGCCTTTCCCAGTCCTTAATTTTAATACTTTCCTTCTGTGAATTATTTCCTATTTGCCCAGTACACGTTTTTTTTTAATATGTTGGTTTGTGAGATCCTCAAGAAGAGGGATTACCTTTTGCCTTTCTTTTTTGCCCTCAGTCTTTCCGAACAGTGCCTGGCATCTGCAACATAGTAGGTACATAATAAATGCTTACCAAATGACTGAGAAAAGTGATGAAGGTCTTAATTATGGGGTAAGCAGTAGAAAGAAATAGATATAGGAGACATCTCAAAACAAAAATTGAGATGACTCGGTGACTGATTAGAAAATGAAGAAAGGGGGGATTGGCCAAAGATAAGTGCAAAGTTGGGTGGAAGACTGGTTCTGTAATTGATATAAATAAGCAATTTGAGGAGAATTGAAGATCAGAGTTGATGATCTTGCTTTCGAACATTCAGTGTTGGTGTGTTCGGATATGTTGGTCAGATGTGTTGGTCAGAAATATTTAATAGATTGTTGTACACATGGACTGAAGTTCAGATGAGAAGACATGACTAGAGATCAAGAGATGGTAATAAGTATGATACAGTACAAAAACTTTTCAATTACATTCAACAGACACTGATGAAGTACCTACTATGTGCAAAGCATTCTGGGGAAAGAACTAGGAAAATACTATTCTTTCTCTCAAAAAGCTTATAGTTTAGTAGTGTTGCTAAGGTATGATCACAAGTAAAGATTCCACAAGGCATAAAATAATATGGGCAGAGGAGGGGCCTAGGGGGGAAAATGCTATAGGAAAAATTAAGAGGGAGCAAACTGTCTTTATCAGTGGGATTAAGGAAGGCTTAATAAGGGAAGCTTGATCATGAAAGGAAGGAGGGACTTCAAAGGTAGAGATGAGGTCAGAGCACCACTTAAGGTAAGGGTGGGTCCTGGGTGCCACCCTTATAAATGAGCAGGAGTTGAAATAGTCCATATAAGACTGAGGAAAAGCCACACACCTACTTTGGAAGTGAGTACCTGTAGGGAGGGAGAACAAAATACATAAAAGGCAACGATGAAGGGCTTTAAAATGTCATAACTCTGCACATCTCCCCTATGTTATGCTACAGGTAATGGAAATGTACTGAACCTTTTTGAGCAAAGGAGTCATAAGGAAACATGATTGGGGAAATCGCGGTATGAAGTATAATGCAAAAGATAGGAGAAAAACCAGTATAGGAAATGTTTAAAGCACTTGCTGAAAATAAACATTAAAATGCATACAACTGGAATCAAAATTCCTAATAGCATTTTCTAAACAATACTCTTAAATATACCATAAAAAGTAATCTACATTTCAGCCTTATTTATATTATTCATCATATCCTCTCTTTTCCAACCAAACTATATTATTCTCTATTTCCTTTCCTCTTCCTCTGTTCTCTTATCTTAATATCTTTGTTCATGCCATTCCCCAATGCTTGGAATTGGTTGTTTTCCCATTTTCACTTGTTAAAATTTTGAAATCCCCACTCACTTGTTAAAATTTTGAAATCCCCACAAGGTCTAACTCAAGGACAGTTTCTTCCATGAAGCGTTCCCCTGATCCCCAACTAAATGTTTTTTTTCTTCACTTCTTCTTTGTATTTATAATAATCTGTGATGAAAATGTCCATATCTTTTCTTTTCACCTCAGGATCATAGGATTAAGACCCAAAACTGGCCTTAAGATCTTTCAGTCTAATTCCCTCATTTTACATATTTAGTAACATTAGATTATAAATTCTTTGAGAGCAAATTAGTGTATGTGTGTATACATATGCACATATGCAGAGAGAGAGAGAGAAGAGAGAGAAAGAGAAAGAGAGAGAGAGGGGTTCTTCATTTTCAAAGAGAAGCAAAATGACATCACTATGTTGGGATCAAGGTACAGCGTGCCTCACTGTGACTAATACAAGTAATATGAGCTCAGAAGGTTCTACCACAGGTCAGGCACAATATTCTATATGAACATTTGTAATGGAGATAGTTGTAAATTTGCACATTTTGTGTTGCTTTTAAACCACTGCAATTCTGTTTTGCTCATAGAGTACATTGCTTTCTTTGATAAGGACATGCCATGCTGAATGGTACTGTGCCAGTGTCTGCCACCTCTCACAATCAATTCCAAAAATCTTCAGTGAGACCTTGAAAGGGTCCTTGTATCACTTCTTCTGAATTCCATGTTAACACTTTCCTTGTATGAGTTATCCATAAAATAGTATTTTAGGCAAACACACTTTTGGCATTTGAACAACATGGCTAGCCCATCAGAGTTGCACTTCAGTAGAGTTTGAATGCCTGGGAGTTCCGATCAAGAAAGGACCTCAGTGTCCACTACCTTATCTTGCCAAGTAATCTTTCAGTTTGGCAGGCAGTCTAATACTTCTACTCTTCCACACTTTAATTTGGAGTCTCCCAAACACTGAACTAGCTTTGGTGATGTGTGCAGCAAACTCATCATCTATGTGTATGTCCCTGGAAAGTATACTGCCAAGGTAAATAAACTTATCCAGCATTCAAATTATTTTCCATTGCATGTGGTTCCACATATGGCAAATGTGGTGCTGGCTGGTAGAGAATCTGTGTTTTCTTGGTGTTAATGGTCAAGCCAAAATTAGCACCAGCAGCAGTAGTGAGTCAATCAATACTTTGTTGCTTTTTAGCCTCAAATGTGGCACTGAGTACACAATCATCTGTGGCCAAAAAGTCAAACACCAACTCTCCCTCCACTTTAGTCTTGGTTTTCAGCCTTTTCAAGTTAAATAATTTACTGTCAATGTAGTAACAGATTATGGTGCTGTTTTGTCCTTGTTGAAGGCATCTAATCACATCGCTGAAAATATCATGCTAGAAAGAATGGGTGCAAGCACATGCCCTGATTCACTCCACTGGTGAATGAGCAGAGCAAGAGCATTGTCCATTATGCAAAACCCATGGAAGCATGCCATCATGAAACTGACATGCAATGATGATGGACAAACACATTTTGCCATAATTTTCCACAAGCCCTTGTGACTGATAGTCTTACAAGCCTCGGTTGGATCAAGGAACCTTATGTACAGACTTTTGTTCTGCTCCTGGAGTTCTCCAGTAGTACACAATATATTGACTGTTCCTCAGCCCTTTCTGAAGCCACACTGTCTTTCAGATAGATGACAATCTTCTACATGAAGGATTAACCTATTAAGGAGGACTCTGGCAAGAATCTTGCCAACAGAGACGGAGAACCCTCCCCACCCCCATCCCACAGTTGTCACAGAACAACCTATTTCCCTTTTGCCACATTCCCTTTGAGGTAGGTAAAAAGGGTAAAATGGCATGGGTGATATCTTTTGACTCACACATAAATCAGATTTAATTGAGGCAGAGCTGGACAAAGTCACTGACTTCACTCTCTATTGTAGAGCTATTAAAGTCCAGTGGCAAATCAAAAGTCAAGATAGCTGGCAATGACATGGGATGCAGTGGATGACCTTGGCATCCTAGATATCTAACCAAGCTCCTTGAGCTGCCTTTATGGCCACTGGAACATCTGACTATTCCTCTAGGAAAAGTTTTTACTGGCATGGGGTTGACACCCCCTTAACTCACCAATGGGCCTGATACCCCTCAACTACCCTCAATCTGGTTTAGCTCATCTGCTGAAACAATTTACCAAGGTACAGCCACTGCACATGCCACAGCTTGGAGTTATGAGTGAGAGTTGGGTGAATCAGTTGGATATCAATGGTAGAAAGCAGCCCTGAGAAGGCTTCAATGGCCCTCACACCACAGGTACTAGTCTCCCCTGAAAACCCTATATTTCAATACATTAAATTGTTTCATTTATATATCATCTTGTAACCTTTATAATGTGTCCAATTTCTACAACCCCAACTAGGTTATGTGTAACAGGAAGACTGACCAAGAATTAAGTGTCCAATCCTAAGAGTATTTACCCTTCCTGGTGTGATATACAGAGACACACTGATATTTATTGCTTGGTTCAAAGCCAATAGGTGGGGTTCTGCAGGCAATTAGAAGGTTTTTCATTGAGTCCCTCAGTCACAAAAGGCCAGAAAATAGCTTCCAAACTCCTACATGTTGAATTGAAATGAGGCACAATGGATCGGTTCATTCTCTGTGGAATCCACCAAGAAGGGCAAATGCTAGGACTGAGCCTTCTCTGGTCCATACTTCCATTATTCATATTATCAACTGGTCAATGAAACAACAAGCCTTTATTAAGTCCTTATTGTGTGCCCATACTCTATTAAACACTTGGGATACAAAGAAAAAGCCAATATTCCCTGCCCTTAAAGAAAGTGCATTCTAATGGTGTAGATCATATGCATATATTTAGTTATCTACAAAAAACATATTGAAAAGATACAAAGTAACTTTAGAGAGGAAGGCACTAGAATCTAGGGATGGGGAGAGGGAGAAACCTCCTACAAAAAGTGACATCTGCTCTTTTTTAAAAGATATTTTTTAAAAGACATTTAAAAGAAACCAGGGATCCTAAGAGGGAGAGACAAAGAGTCAAAACACTTGAGCCACAGGGACAGTCAATGCAAAGATTGAAGATGAAGTTTTATATATGAGGATCAGCAAGTCAGCCAGTTTGTTTGAGTTGCACAGTATAAAGAGATGGCTAATATATAAAAGGACTAAATACTCAGAAAGGGGCCAGATTGTGAATAGTTCCAAATGTATAACAGAGGCATTTAGACTGGATTCTAGAAGATCCAGGAAGAAACTGTGAGCTTATTATGGAGGCTTGGGTGGAAAGGAGAAAGAAAGATCAGTGAAATGCTCTGGAAAATATTTTGGGGGGGAAAAAACTCTGGTAGATGTGTGAAGCATGGATTAGAGTTGGGTGTATGAAGTAGGGGCCATATAGAGAAATATTATGTAGGTAGACACAAGATTTGGCCACTAATTTCAAAACTGAAGTGAGAGTGAGGAGTCAAAAATGTCAACAAGGTTGTGATCTTGAATGCCTGGAAGGATGGTGATGCCCTCAACAGGAATAGGGAAATTGAGAGGAGGATGGGTTAGGGGTCAAAGATAATTAATTCTGTTTTGGAACTGTTATAGCTTTTTGAACCAAGTGATGACACATTTTTAATTTTGTGTTTGCCAACAGAATCTAGTACAGTCTCTGGACACAGTGGATATTCAGGCAATGTTTCTGACCAATTATACTTAAGTATATATTCTTTACTTCAATAATTACAATGCAGAAAAATATTCTTGAATCTAAATGTGTTATACCTTTAAAGTCTAAGAAATAATTCACTCCTGTTCGGGGTAAAGGTTTAGTAATGTTTAAGTAATGACTGACAAAATTTAGTGAAAAATAAGACACATGGATTCACATTATGCCTCTGATGTGTATTGCCTGTGTGACTCTGGGCAAGTCACTTGATCCCTCAGTACCCCAGGTAACCATATGAGACTATAAATTTAAGAATAGTTGCTGATCTTAGTTCATCTGGGGAGTTCCATATACCCTTGAAATAAGAGGAGCACAGGACACAGAGAAAGACAGAGACAGAGAGACACAGACAGAGAGAGGGAGTGAGTGAGGAAGCGAGAGGGAGAGACAGAGAGACAGAGACAGACAGAGACAGACAGACAGAGACAGATAGACAGAGAAAGAGAGACAGAGAAAGAGACAGAGAGACAGAGAGAGAGAGAGAGAATAGTAAATTTAAAAAATGATTACAGCACAGCTAGAGATAAAGATATCTTCATCTCTAACCTTTTGTTAATAACTTCATGGGGTGAGCAAGGAGAGATGTGTATGGTAGTACCTTAAGTGACAGCAAATGTCAATCTGCTAAGGTTAACAGTCCCTGAATCTCCTAACTGGGAATGATTTATATACTGGGTACATCAGGGGCTAAGTCCTACCCACCTCTGCTCTCAGCAGCTACAGCCAAGAGGTATTTGAAAATCCCCCATACAGAAAAAAAAAATCAGGTCAACATATGTAGCAGTAGCTACATTTGACTAATGATATTTTTGGTTCTATGTGACTAAAGCACAACTGGGACTTCTATATTTTGAAAAACACTGGCTAAGAAATGAGAAAATCTTAAAATACTGCCATGGGAGAATATAGCAGGTTCCCTGGATATCTAAGAATGGTCTCGATGCAGTTTTCAGACAGTATACATACATACATTATATATGTGCATATGCATAGGTATATGTGTATACACATATACTATAGCAAGTTCACTAGATAGCTAAGAATGTGCTAGATACAGTTTTCAGACTATACACCATTATATTATTAGCCAATCTCCAAACCCCTCTGGAAAAAAAAAATGTCTACATAACTTAGAATAAACACAACGAAATAAAATCATAACTTTTAACTGTTTTTTCAATCTCAAGATTATATAGTTCAGGGCAAGGCAGAAATGAAAGACAAAGGAAAATCTGGCTTCAGTTAAACTTCTAATATTTGACTTTGAGCAAGTCACTTAAACTCTCTAACCCTGGATATCCCATAGACATCTTAAATTCAACATGTCCAAAACTAAGCTCATTATCTTTCCCCTGAAACCTTTCCCTCTTTCAACTTTCCTAGTATGATGAGGGCACCACCATCCTCCCAGATCCTCAGGTTTACAACCTAGGTGTCATCCTCAACTCATTCTTCTCTAGCTGATATCTAATCTGTTGTCAAGGTCTGTTAATTCTACTTTTGTAACAACTCTCATATATGCCCCCTTCTCTCCTCTGACACTGGTTCAAGCTCTCATCACCTCATACATGAACTATTGCAATAAATTATTGTCTGTTCTCTCTGCATCAAATCTATCACTACTCTAGTCCACCCTCCTTTCAGTGATCAAAACGATATTTCTAAAGCATAAGTCTGACTGTACCAAGCCTCATTCATAAAACTCCATTGGCTACCCATCACTTTCAGAATCAAACATACAAACCAACTCGACTTTTCAAACCAACCCTTAACAATTTGGTCCTGGTCCTTTTATAATATTTTGGTTTTCTTATACCTTACTTCCACCACTACCACCACCACCACCACCACTGCCATATACCCTGTAATCCAGTAACATTAGCCTCCTTACTATTTCTTGCACAAAACACTCCATCTCCTGACTCTACCCATTTTGCTGACTGTCCTCAATGCGTGGAATTCTCTCCCTCCTTATTTCATCCTTTGGCTTCTCTGAATTCATTCTCTCCCAGGCAAAATTCCATCTTTTACCACTTAACAGCTACTAGCTGGGTGATCTTGGGCAAGTCATTTAATCCCAATTGCCTTACCTTCCCCCTCCAAAAGAGCACTAAAATAAAATAAAAGTAAGAAATCAAAGGGAAAAAACGACCTATTTGTAGAAAAATATTTATAGCAGATTTTTTTGTGTGTGGTGGCAAAGAATTGAAAATCAAGAGGATTTCCTTCAATTGGAGAATGGTTATTCAAGTTGTGTTATATGATTCTGTTGGGATAATATTATGCTATAATAATGATAAAGAAATAGTTTCAGAAAAACCTGGGAAGACTTATATGAACTGATACAAAATGAAAGCAGAAACTGGGAAAACATTATACATAAAAAAGCAATATTGTGCCATTGATCAACTGTGAAAAAACTTGGTTACTCTAATCTAGTAGTTCATAAACTGTGGGTCGAATTTAAGAAATACTGAAGGGTTTTGATTAGAAAAGGTTAAGAACTGCTAATCAATACAATGATTCAAGACAATTCCAAAAGACTCATAGTGAAAAATTCCATCCATCTCCAGAGAGAGCAATGATAAATATTGAAGTATGCTTTTTTCACTTTTTTTTTGTTTTTTTTTCCAATATGGCTAATATGAAAATATGTTTTGCATGATGTTATGACATTGCTTGATTTCTTGATGGATGGGGGAGGAGCTGAAGGGAGGAGGAGAATTTGAAACTAAAAATATAAAAAAAAGTTTTAAATAATGTTAAATGTAAAGTGTACATATGTTAAAATATTAAATGTTAAAAACAATATTAATGTTAAAATTAACAATTAAAAAAAACATTAAGCTACATGCCAGGCACTAGAATATTAAAAAAAGCCTCCAAAATGCCCCTCAAACAATCCCTGTGTTCAAAGAACTCAAAGTCTAATAGTAGAGAGTATGCCAGTAACTATGTACAAAGAGAGATATATACTGGAAAAACTGAAGGTAATCCCCAAAAGAAGGCACAAGACTATAGGAAGATTAGCATTTTTTTTGGTAAAAGATGGAATTTTGCCTGGGAGAGAATGAATCCGGAGAAGCCAAAAGATGAAATAAGGAGGGAGAGAATTCCAGGCATTGAGGACAGCCGGCGAAATGGGTAGAGTCAGAAGATGGAGTGTTCTGTGCAAGAAATAGTAAGGAGGCTAATGTTACTGGATTACAGGGTGTATAGCAGTGGTAGTGGTGGTGGTGATAGTGGTGGAAGTAAGGTATAAGAAAACC
The DNA here is from genome assembly GCF_028583685.1 of Petaurus breviceps papuanus. Lineage (NCBI taxonomy): Eukaryota > Metazoa > Chordata > Mammalia > Diprotodontia > Petauridae > Petaurus > Petaurus breviceps. The sequence goes on along the minus strand of NW_027187332.1, from coordinate 9,856,690 downwards.
AAAATGTAAGAAAGGGGCCAGGACCAAGTTTTTAAGGATTTGAACTCAGGTCATCCTGACTCCAGGGCTGGCATTCTACTCACTGTACCACTTAGCCACACCTCCTTTGATTTCTTTAGGATATAGACCTAGTAGTGGTATATTTGATCACCTAGTAGTAATCAAAGGGTGTACACAGTTTTATAGTCCTTTAAGCATAGTTCCAAATTATTCTCTAGAATGGTTGGACCAGTTTAGCACTCCACTAACAATTTCTCAGTAAACCTATTTTTCCACATCCTTTCCAGTATTTTTTTTATGTTAGACATTTTAGTTTTTTTATGTTTATAAATAATCTTTTAAATATAATTTAATTGAGGTATAAATACACATAATATAAGTCACTGAACAATTTCCCCTTCTCTCTATCCTGGATGAGATGATCATCCTTGTGGGTTTTTAAAAAGACTGTTTGGGGGTGTTTATACCTCAATCCTAAGCATCAGTTAAAACTTTTACTACCAATTGCACCTTCTTAATAATTTGAGAACTCAACTTAACTTTCCTTAATTCCAACAACAACTCCATTGAGTTGTCTCCCTCACTTTTCACCAACCAATGCACCAATCCCTTCTATCAATTTATTTTACCCTACACTTTTTCCACGTAACTTTTCTTACTTATTTTGCCTTGTCTTTTTTTTTAACTTTTTGGAGGGGGGAAGGCTGGGCAATTGGGATTAAGTGACTTGCCCAAGGTCACATGGCAAGTGTTAACTGTCTGAGCCAGATTTGAACTCAGGTCCTCCTGACTCCAGGACTGGTGCTCTATTTACTGTGCCACCTAGACGCCCCATATCTTGCCTTGTCTTGCAAACCACAAACTACCTTCTCCTTTTCTTTCCTAAGGTCCTACTCTTGATCCTCCTTAACTTGAAGATCTATAATGTCTGCTTAACTCTAAATCTATGTATTATCCTATAATTCTTAACTCCTTTACATTCTTCTTAATTATTTTCAAACTTGCTCCTCTTTGACCAGGAAGTAGACATGGACCAATATCTGGGTCTAAAAGTTATCTGCCTTCTTCAGTTTCTCCCCAAATTCAACCACCATTCTACTTCACTAGCCTATATCCCTGCAGGTAACCCATCTCATTTCCTTACTCATTTCATCTTCCTTTTCTCTCCCACAACCATTTCACAAAAAGTCACAATTCTGAATGTTTCACATTCCTATTCAAGAAGCTACAGTGGCTCCCTATTACTCTGGCAATTTAACATCTTTCATAAGCTTACTATCTTTTCAGACAACTTAAATATTTTACACACACACACACACACACACACACACACACACACACTTTTTATTCTAGACAAATTGACCTTTTTTTTCCTTGTATATAACATTCCTTCTTCTGATTCTAAGCCTTAGCACAGGATCCCCTCCTACTCCTACTCATGTAATGGTCTCTGTTCTCACCTCCACTTCTTGAAAACCCTGATTTCAATCAAGACTTATTCAAAGGGCTGCCATAAAGGGGCAGCTAAATGATACACTGGATGGAGCACTGGCCCTAGAGTCCAGATGACCTGAATTCAAATCTGACCTCACACACATGGGCAGGTCATTTACACCTATTAGCAAAAAAAAAAAAATAGAAAGAGCTATAATTTATGATTAATATTCCCCAGGTCCTAAATTGATTTGCATTTGTTTAATGTGCATTGTGTATTTTCTTCTCTGTATGCATGTTCTTTTTAGCCACTGAAATATAAGTTCCTTGAGGCCAGTGACTTCTTCAAGTCTTTGCATCTGCATTATGTACCACAGTGTCTGGCACAAGACAAGTCCTTAATGCATGTTGAATTTAAATGAATTGTTAACACAGGACACATTCTATGAGTATAACATAAGGGATATTCACCTTTTACTTAAGAGAAAATGATGTGATTTCCCAAGTTGTTTGGGGGAGGGGAGCATCCATTGACTGTCATTCTCTATAAGCTGGAAGAATATTCACACTTACCTATAGGAAATTTTCAATGGCATTGCATTGGTATTGAAAAGTATGACCTTATGCATGTAATATACATTTACACACATCAAGGAGACAAGACAGTGGCTTATTACCTGGTATTTATCTATGCATTTATACAGCTAAGGACCATCTGCTGCACATTCTTATTATTTCCTCCTTGAATACCTTAATAAGCTGTGCCATTGACATCCCATATGTTTGCTGCTAGATTGTAATAACTCCAAAGAGGAAAAACAAAAACATATCTGACATTCACTCAAACACAACATACTTTTAACTTATTTGCAAAAATGCAGGTGTCCTTGCCTTGAGGCAGTGCAGGCACAGAAGGTTTGCCCAGAGAGTGAAAAAATAAATTAAAGAAGGATTTAGGATAGAGCCCACAGAGTATACAAGACCTTCCAGTTATTTCCACAGTCCGTTTCCAAGTTTTTCTCATTCCTTCATCTCTAAGTTCCTGGTCTTAACTTGGCTGATGGACTTAACTGGGAAGCTGTCTAGTCATTTCACAGCTTGTAAATGATCTTTGGCTTGTCCTGGCTTTGGTTTATGACTGCCTGCTGTTTACCCTCAGGCTTATGCTATTGATGTTTTTGTATGACGGCAAGCCTTCCTTTGACCAAAAATTTTGTTTAATTCCTGGACCTTTTGGCCACTATTCTCTCAAAAGCACTTTGGGTCCTGATGGCAAGGAGAGTTCCATCTTGTAACAATCAGCTTGGTCCATGGTGAAGTGTACAGTAAACTACTACTCTGTAGCAATTAATAGCAATAGCTTACTATTACACAAAGATTTGGGGATTTCATTAATCAAATCATCCCCTTGTACAGAGAAACTATGATGATACCAGGTTCTATAACACCGATATTAATGCTGATGATGAATGCCAACTTTAGAAAGGGATTACAGGGACTTTTATTCCAAGGAGTTGCTTTACTTGAAGGGAATAATAATTTTATTTTAGAATTGTTGGACTGATTTTTAAACTCCATAGACTCTTGAAAATACTTACTAGCTTTGCAAATCAGCACTGCACCCTACAATTGGTACTGACCAGGATTAAGGTGTCTTTCTTCTAGCCACACATCCCTTATGGCATTAATCTGAAAGCTCAGTTGCCAGTCAAAAAACATACTTCTAGCCTTCTCTGCATAGCCAGACACTTCTCTTAGAGGACTAATTCACTTAATCTCTGTACTACAGTTCAGCTCATAGAGGAAAGGTTTCCCCCTGTGTACACAAAGGCAGAGTGAGTTTGAGATAAGCAGTGATAGAAATGTGCTTAGCATTTTTATTGTAAAATTTCCCCCAAGAACTGAAAGTGCTTTGTAAATGATAACATCTCATCAATCTTCACAACTACAATAACTAGGTAAATTTGGCAGCAATGTACTATATGAACTCTTCAATTTTGTTCCAATGAAGTTGAGATTAAAATGTCATCTCATTTTGACTGGTTTTTCCTATGCTAGGGAACTTTGGGGCAAAATTCAAAATCATTTTAAAAGAATGATACATAATTTTAAATACATTTTAATACATTTTAAAAGAATGATACAAGATGAATAGCCAGAAAAGAGAAAGGGAAGCGGCTGGGGCAAGGAATAGGGGATTGATTGGAAAATGGTTCTGAGACAGTGCCAGCTGGAGAATTTAGACCTCAGGTGCTATGCCTGGTAGAAGGCTCTTATTCCAACAGTGAAGAGATTATTCCAAAAGGTCAGAAAACAGACTGGAGCTAAGTAATTTAAAAAAGTAGAAACAGACAAGATTCCTAGATAGGCTGAAGAATAAGAGGAGGAAGTCCAACTAAAAACAAGAAAAGTAATTTTGAAACGAAATGCACCTTGAAATAAATAATAATTAAGCAGTCTAATGAGTATAAGGACTATGATTCACACACACACACACACACAAACATACACTTTTTGTATGTCCCTCCTTCTTGAAAAGGAAAATGACAGGGGCGGCCAGGTAGCACAGCAAGTAAGAGCACCGGCCCCAGAGTCGGGATGACCTGGGATCGAATCCAGGCTCAGATACTTAGCACCCACCCAGAAACACCTGGCCCTGTAACCTTGAACAAGTTACTTAACCCCAATTGCTTAGGGGAGGACAGGTAGCACAGTGAGTAAGAGCACTGGCCCCAGAGTCAGGATGACCTGGCATCGAATCCAGGCTCTGATACTTAGCACCACACCCAGAAATAACTGGTCATGTAAACTTGAGCAAGTTACTTAACCCCAATTGCTAAAAAAAGAAAGAAAGAAAGAAAGAAAAGGAACATGACATCAGAAGGAGAAGGTGATGTCATAACTTGCACACCCAAATATACACATACATTAACATTGCATAGTCTTTATCTCAGTCTGTCTCCCCATCTGTCACCCTTCACACCTCTCTCTCTGTCTCTCTCTGTCTCTCTCTGTCTCTCTCTGTCTCTCTCTCTCTCTCTCTCTCTGTCTCTCTCTCTCTGTGTCTCGCTCTCTCTGTCTCTCTGTCTCTCTCTCTCTGTCTCTGTCTCTCTCTGCCACTCTTTGTCTCTGTCTCTCTTTTTCTATCTCTCTTCCTGTCTCTCTGCATCTCTATCTCTGCTTCTCTACCTCTGTCTGTCTCTCTGTCTCTGTTTCTCTTCTGTCTCTCTCTCCTCTGTCACACTCTGTCTCTCTTTTTTTCTGTCACTGTGTTTCTCTCTGTGTCTGTCTCTCTGTGTCTGTCTCAGACTCTCTCTCTCTCTCTCTCTCTCTCTCTCTCTCTCTCTC
>NW_027187332.1:9840438-9851808 GCF_028583685.1 Petaurus breviceps papuanus | reverse complement strand
CTCTCTCTCTCTCTCTCTCTCTCTCTCTCTCTCTCTCTCTCCCTCCCCTCTGTCACTCTCTGTCTCTCTTTTTCTGTCACTCTATGTTTCTCTTTCTCTCTCTCTGTCTATCTGTCTCTGTTTATGTCTGTCTCTCTCTTTCTGTCTCTGTCTTTCCCCTCTGTCACTCTCTGTCCCTGTATCTCTGTCTCTTTCTGTCACTCTGTGTTTCTCTCTGTCTCTCTGTCTCTCTCTGTTTGTCTCTCTGTCTCTGTCAGTCTGTCTGTCTCTCTCTCTCTCTCTCACTCCTTTCCTTTCCTTGACTCCCTCCAATGCTCCCTCCCTTCCTCTGTCAGGATATTTTTGCCAGGTCGACATCACAGGAGGTGAATCTCCTGAATTAAAGTGTACCTTACCCTGCTGCAATTCAACCTTTTAATGCTAAGTGGCTCTTGTGTGCACCACAGTCACCAATGTCACACCAATTTAAAGAGCACTGTTTGAACAGATGGAACATGAAGCCTTCAAGTATGGGTTGGGGGAGGTGGGGGGGGGGGGCAGCAGCCGAACTCGACCCACAGGAATTCAGCATCCCAGTATCACAAGTGAGGTGCCACCATGCTGAGGAAACTCTGAAAAAAATATGCTTCCATTTCAAATGAAAGATTCCAGTTAATTGCAGAGCTGGCTTACATCCCATGCCCTTAGGTGCCAGCCTGGTTTATGAAACTGACTCAGGATTTTTTGTTGTTGCTGTTGTCTGTTTGCTTGTTTGTTTTTTCTTTATCTGCAAACCTCAGGACTTGGACCCAGGAGAGACACCTTCCTATCAGGATGCATGGGATTAGCAGCTAGCTCCTCATTCAACAGTGACATCTGCTGCTTTCAGGAAGAACTACTAAGACTATAACGTAGTCAAAGCCCAGGACTAACTTTGCTAGCTTTAGGAAACCTTCCTAACAGAAGATGAGAACAAGACTCCACGTAATTACAGAAGAGGCAATTTAGATGGAGGGAAAAGGAAGGAAGGGGAGTTGGAAGGAAAGGTCTTTAATAGCCTGAAAATTCTGAAATTGAATAACCTCCCTCCTAAAGACTGTGGATTCTTTACCCAAGACCTTTCTATTTTTAACTTGAAGCTAGGTTTTTAAAAACGTGCAGCTGTGCATATGGTTTTGTTGCCTGTGTGTATATACACATACATGTGTTAATAGTCGCAGAAAGAAACAGTGACAACATGGTAAGGTAGACAGAGAGCTGGTCTTGGAGCCAGGAAACTTCCATCTCACGGCTTCTGATGCACACACTGGCTTCATGGCTCTGGAAAAGTCACTGAACCTTTTACTACTCTGGGAGTCTGGGCTCCTCTCTCATACTAAAAGTTACAAAAGAGGTATCTACTGGCATTCCTAGAGGGCATTTTCCCACTCAGAATTTCACTGTGAATACTGTCAGGAGTTATTAGAACTTTTTTGTGTTCTGGATTGCTTTGGCACTGCTAAAGCCTATGGATTTTATCTTAGAATGTTGGTAAAAATGCATAAAATAAAATATATGAGATTAAAAAAGGAAATCAATTATGCTGAAATATAGTTATCATAACATTTTTCTCTAATGCTCACAGACCTCAGGCTAAAAACAATTGCACTATGGAATTCTGGACACATCACATAACTTTTCGATGCCCCGGGCAACCTGCATCCAGAGATTATAAATTACACAAAACTGCTAATATAATTTGGGAGAAGTCCAGAAAAGAAGCAAGTACCACCTACCAAAGCAAATAAGCAACTATTTCATAATTAGTAGTTTTAGAAAGATGTTCTGGCTACTAAGAGGTTAAGTGACTTTCTCATAGTCACACAGCCTATATGTGTCAGAGATAGGACTTGAACCCTGGACTTTCTGGCTCTCACTGGCTCTCACCTGGCCACACTGCTTCTGTCTAAGAAATCCTCTTTTCAATTGCACATTGGACTTGGGGTCAGCATGACTTGAGGTCAAATCATCCTTCTATATGATTATGGATAAGTCATTCAACCATTCTCAGTTTCAGTTTTCTCATCTGTCACAAGGCTGTTGTGGTGCTCGAGGAAGATAATGTAAAAAAGTGCAATTGTTACCTACTTGTACATATGTGTATATGTAATTGCTAGCTGGTTGGGGAACAGTAAAATAATCAGCTTTCTGAAGGTCAATAAATTCACAAATAAAAGATTCATATATAATTTAAATATATTTTACATAGAATTATTAAATTATGCCACACAATAGTAACATTTACTGAGGATGTTTAAAATGTTTTCTGTGGCAATAAGCTAGAGTGCAAACCTTGAAAACTGAGCGTCAAAATTTCAGTGAAGGTGTTTATGCCTTGCAGCAAATACTTCCAATTGGGATTTGATTCATTATTTCATTGATTGTCTAGACTTAAGAAAGTGAAAGAAAACAAGTTAATGATACAGATTAAATTTAAAAGTGTGTTGTGTGCTGGGAGAGCAGGTAAATGTTTTGACACCACTGTAGCATTCCCACTTTACCGATAGAAAAAACTGAGGTACAGAATTTGTTAATTCCCCCTGATCTAACTGTTAGTTGAATGTTGAATCTGAAACTTGGACAAGGTGGGTCTTTTTTTTGTTTGTTTGTTTGTTTTTTGTTTTTCACTTCAAGTTTAATGACGTTTCCAATATTTCACAAATAAGAAGATTCGAAATAAAGTTTATCTGATGCATTCTCTGGCTCCCCTTTTTGAATTCTTCTCAATAGGCTTCTATCTTGATCTAATCCTCCACTCCCTAAACCCATCCCCACATGCACACCCCGCCTCCGCCCCCGCCCCCTTCCCCCCCAGGTATCCAAAGTGATAATATTCTGTCCCTCTAAATCAAAATTTTAGACAACCACCATTCACATTAGGATACACAGATAAATGTTAAGGTGCAATACCAATACCAACACTACCCCTCCTATAGGGCTATTTGAGTTTTAACTGGCATCAAATGTTAAGCAAAATGTAGATCTTATAGTGTAATCTTAGGCTTAATTCATTAGTGCATAGGACATTTTAGGGGAAGTATTCTTCATGAAATCACATCATTCTTTGTGGTCAAATTGCTCTGCCTATGAGTTGACAAGTCCTATAACCAACAATTTATGATGGAATAAAACCTTATAAGCAAAACAAAGATCTACTGACAAAATTCTCAAATATCTGTAATGCTACCTTATCTAAATTAGCATTATTCTTATTAGAGATATTGTGAGGAATGGTTAATAATTTTAAAACTATGAATGTACAAGCCTCGATTCACCTCCAATGATCTTAGTACAGAAATTTCCTATAAATTTGGTAGCACTCTTTCCTCCCCTTAATGTTTGAAATATGAATGGGAGGAGAAGGGAAGAGAAGGGGTAAGTATTTATATAGTGCCTTCTATGTGTCAAGCATTGTGCTAAATACTTTTTAATAAATATTACCTCACTTGGTCCTCACAACAACCCTGCTGGGGTAGGTACTATTATAATTTTCATTTTACAATTGAGGAAACTGAGGTAGACAGTGGTTAAGTGACTTGCCCCAGGTCACACAGCTAGGAAGTCGCTAAGAACAGATTTGCGTACTGGTCTTCTTAACTCCAGGCCCAGCCTCAATTTACTCTGCCACTAGTGTCCTCAAATACTGAGAAACTCAATGGAATTTCCTTTCCCAACCTTACCTCCATCACCCACTAGAGTTTATTAAGTATGGAAAGTGACATGATTTAACCTGTGCTTTAGGAAAAATCACTGTAATGTCTGAATGAAAGATGTATTGGAGTGGGGAAAACCTGAAGCAGGCAGACCCACCATCAGGTTGTTGCAGTAAGCCAGGCATGTGGTAAGGAGGCCAGTACTAGAGTGGTGGCAGTATCAGAGGAGAGAAGGCAACATACTGGAGAAATGCTGCAAAGGCTGGGTTGAGGCAAAGGACTGCTTTGTTAAATGAGATTCCTTTGTTTCCATATGAAGGATGGGGCAAGAGGGAAGGGTATGATGTTTTTTTGAATTAGAACTAATCACCCAGTTTTAGACCCACATCCAACAATAGAGAGACACAGAACTGGGAAAGAAAACAGCTTTAAAGACTGTTAACTCTAGGATTGGGAGATCTAGTAGCAAGAAAGAAATGCATGGATTCAAGAGAAAATTGACCCTGGTTCCTGGGAAGCACACTGCAGAGAGGTTCAGCTAAGAACTTTGGCTAGCAGAGATGTTGCAGTGTGGGAGACGAAAAGGTAAAGCAGAGTAGCAACACTTTTGAGAAGAGAAAAGACATGAAGCCCTTTTTAATTCCAGTGGAGTTGTCTTACCCACATGTGTACCCTAAATATTTGCTTTACTTCCAGAACAGTCGAAATTGTGTCCATTATTCAGACTAATAACTTTGTATTTGTGGGGTATTATATCCCAGGTTTATCGGGGAGAATGTCTCATCACTATAGTTCTTACTATTCCATCCTATTGCAAATATCTTTGCTTTGAACTAATAATGTCTACTGCCTGATTACTGAGGGTCAATATGCCAGTAGGGGCCCGTGAGTAATAGTTTAAGTGCATGTACCCTAAAGAGTACCCTTGAGTTCAAAGAGTACATAGTACAAAGTACAAAGAGTACATAGTTTAAGCGTATGTACCCCAAAGAGTACAAAGAGTAAGTGAACCCAATCTATAAATCTGTCATTGTGAATTTAAAAGATATGTAAAATGTTCATCTAAGTTATTGTTGCTATTTGACTGGCTTAGGTGAGCAAGTGCATCACTATGATATAGAAAGAATAAATGGAGAAAGAGATAAAGAGAGACAGAGTAAGACAGAGACACACACACACACACACACAGAGAGACAGAGAGAGAGAAACCCAGAGTTTGGAAAGGGAAGAGAAACAGAGACAAAAAAAGACATATAAATACAGAGATGTTTCCTGGGCAACACCATTAGTTTGACATCTTCTCTATATAGGTAATAATTGTAAAACACTGAGCACAGTACCTGCTACATAGTAAGCACCATATAAATGTTAACTATCATAAGTTATTTCTTTTTTGGAGAGGGGAAGACAAGGCAATTGGGGTTAAGTGACTTGCCTAAGGTCACACAGCTAGTAACTGTGTCAAGTGTCTGAGGTTGAATTTGAACTCAGGTCCTCCTGACTCCAGGGCCGGTGCTCTATTCACTGAGCCACCTAGCTGCCCCTATAATAATTATTATTATTTTGTTAGAAGCCTCCAGCTTCTAGTGCTTTTGCCACCCCTTATTTTACCCTCTAGTTATTTTGTATATATTTTGTATGTAATTATTCATGAACATGCTGTTTCCTCTGATGGACAAGGGCTTTTTGACTTTTGTCTTTGTATCCTCAAAGAAGATAATTAGCTGCAGAACCTGAACTAACTCAGTTCACCTGGGGCTATGTGATTTTTCCTCTTAAGTGGTATAGTCCCCTTCCCCTCACTGAGTCCTCACTCAGAGCCAGCCACTCAACGATCCTGTTCTGGTCTGACTTCTGAGGTATTCTTCAAATCTCTTGCCCCACCTTCCTTGGTGTTCTACTCCTTTCTATGGGAAGATTTTTTTATTGGGATGGTAGTGGTTCATATTCTATTTACCCCCTATATCCAGTGCATGCATTTGGCTAGGAAAATTGGTATTCGGCCAGGATAAGGTAGAGAGAACAGTAGCAGGAAAAGCAGCTCACAGCAGACCATACTGGCAACCAATTCCCTTTCCTTTCCCTGCTTCCCCATCCTAGTCCATCCTGAGCCTTGCCCTGCTTACTATCCTCCTCCTCTTTCCATTGCAACTTCCGAATACCCTCCTTTGTTCTGTAATAGTAGAAAGATCACTGCATTTCAAATGAGAGGGCACAAGTTCAGATTCTATCGAGGACTCCTTTTGGGATAGTCAATTCACTGCACATCTCTGGGCCTTCGATTCTTAACTTGGTAGAATGAGGAATGTTCAAGGTCCCTTCCAGCTCTAAATATATGATTACCTCATCCTGTATCAATTTCTTTCAGATTCTTTCCATCTTCTAGTGTTCACTGAAACCTGTTATTGTTGTTTGTTTGTTGTTTGTTTTTTCCTGAAGACCTGGTACCCACTCCAAAGCTGGTTACTCCTATCTGATACCCCACAATTCATGGGGTCAGGATAATAAGACAAACCCTTGTTCCCCACTGCCAAACCCTCTTCCCGCTATCACTCAGCAACAATTTCTCCTCTTTTAAAGTTCACTCCAGTCTGTCTTGGTCAACGTTATGTATTGACTTCTGGGTGATTATCCAGCCTCCCTACTATGTTCAGTACATGGCTCAGTAAGTCATCTCTATTCACCTTCACCTCTGAGATTCTCATATCCCATAAGCTATGCCTCTGGTATATCTCAGCCACATTCAGTAAGTAGGCAGGACCATCACCCATGGTCCATTACCAGTTTCCCTTAGCTTAATCAAATTTTCCAAAGTTCCTAGTTATGGCTATGCTTGGCAGTCTCAAGATGTAATGGGAATGCAAATTTGGAAGATCTTCCCTGCCCCTAGGCTAAAGTGCACCTGAAGTCTGGGGTGGGAGGCTTGTTTTTCAGTAGATACTTCTTGATTGGCCAGTGAGTCAATAAGGTTGTTCCATTCTCTGAGCCAGGAGAAGGCTATATAAGCCCTGATGTGTAGCTTTGTTTTGGGGGCTCACTTTGAGAAGTGTTCTGTGATTTGATCTGTATTCTGGGAAGCCGTAGTCCAGAGGCCCCCCCCACCCGGCTTTGAAAAACCCAGATGTGGAAACCCAGATGTTGACTGGGTATGGATGTAATGGTTGGACAGTTTGGAAATCTGTCTACTTGATCTGTTTCTCTGTCTTGATAATTCTGCCTGTATGCTTTGAAGTTCGGGGTGCTGACCTTTTTCCCCTGAACAAAGTAAATGATATATGTCTGACTGATTAAAGTAAGCTTGTTAACCCATTTTGAGTTGCTTTCCTTTATCAAAGCAGATCCAAGAACCTGTATGGGCGGCAAACCCTGAGGACGCTTGGGGTGCTTGCTGCTACACAAGACCACTTATGTGTTAGGACTTCTGGAGGAAGACAAAAAGCCAGAATATTTATATATATATATATATATATATATATATATATATATATATATATATGTTTCAACACATACTAACTACCACATGGCCTGAGGTTTAGGTTACCTTCTATAAGCACATCAGTAAAACTTCATGATATCAGAGATATGCTTAGGATTTCTACTTGTGGTATTTTTTAAAGACAGTGTTATAAAATATCCTTCATCTTAAAAATTGCACAAATTTTGGAATAGCTGCTCAACATCAAAACATCTTTTCTTTTTCTCTCTCTCTGATAAATGGATGTGGAAGGAGGGGTGGAAAACTGTCCCTTTCTTAATCTCAATTCTTTGTCATTCCTTTTGTCTAGTTTTTCTCCTTCCAATGTCAGCTAGCTCAAGAGGTTATCAAAAACTAGATGAACTGACTTAAAAGGCTACTTTACAAGAACACAAGACCTTTATGAAAGACCTTAGGCCTTTCTTTAATTTAATAAACTAGTAGGAATAAAGGAAGGTGGTAACCTTCTGATCTATTGCCAGAATTACATTATAGACATTTGAAGTTTATACACTCTGCCTTGTGAGAGGAATGCCTATTTTCACACAGCCTGAAAATTCTAAATTGCTAACAGTTTCTTGAAACTGCACCTTATTGAGATAGTATCATTAGTGATTTCATTGGTTCTTAGTTGTTTTATCATAGAATCACAGAATTTAGAGTTGTATGAAACCTTACAGGTTATGTAGTTTAACCTCTCACACAGTGAAGTAATGGTAAGAGATTTGAAAATAAAGCTTTCTAAGTGCTCTTCTGTCTGCAGATTCATCACCCAGTTTTTGAGATTTTTTTTTCAAGATGGAAAAAAATCACATTCAAGCAGGATAAACAGGATAGAAAAAAACATGTTTATTTGCCAGAGAAATCATATTTTTAAGCTCTATCACAAAGTTCATAATGTAATATTATAACAACTATTTCATCCTTATAGGGGACGTGGGTGCTGTTTTCTATTTTTGAACTCTTCAATATAACCTTCATTTTTGAATCAATCTTGATAGGATTGCATGCATACATATATAGATGTGCACATGTATATATGTATGTATATGAATATGTAAATTTACCTTTAAATTCTTGAATTCCTGCCAGATCCATCTGAAAAACATCTTTCCCTATTAGATGGATGACACAAGTTTCTAAACATGAAATCAGGCTGAATGGATTTTATGTGCTTAATCTTCAGTCAAGATAGATATTTTTCCTTAAGTTAGGTCTTAGTTTAAATTGATGTGTAGAACAACCCTGCCTCATCCAAAATTGTATTCATTTGGACATTTTCATCTGGGGTTATATGTTAACTACTTTTGCTATTCCTACCCATATTTTTCCCTTCAATCATACTCAGACTCTGACCACCTTTATTTCAAAGAGGGCTTTCTAGCAATGCATCAAAGTTCTTGGCATTTAAGTGCTTCATTTGCCCATGAAATGAAGGTTTGTACTTCTACAAGAATAACAATAAAATTATTCAACTCTGCCTGACAATTTTGATTTTCTGAAAGCATTCTCTGGACAGATCTCTAATGTAGCCATGATTATTATTATTTTTTTTAGTGTGGGGTGGGGAAGGAAGTGGTTTTTGTAACCTCAACATTTTCAGAAACAAGTGCCTAAAAAGTGTGATTTCTAATATGTCCAGTGACTGTTTTACTGAAAAGTAGACAGCCTCTCTGTCACAATGTATTCTATCCTGATTTTTCGCTGTTCTCAGAAATATAAAATGAAAAGATTCTTTCAATATGATTAGCATTCTTAAGCTATTCTACTGGAATACCCTCTATAGGGAAACCCTACACCAAGTTGTACAACCCCTGGTAGGGAACATTGGTAGCAGCAGGGATAACTGCACTTGATGCCAGGTGTTCTCTTATTTATTCATAGCTGCCATTGAGTAAGCCCTAGGATAATTTAGGAAATCTTCAGTCACTGTTTTTAAAATAGCTCTACAAAGCAACCAGTTCTAAGAGGCAGCCTACAAACACACCGGCAGAGGAAGATATTTTTCCACACTAGGAAAGCTGTTGTTGTTGTTGGTTTTTTTTTTTATTTAATTTGTTTTGCTTATTTTTGCCCATTCAATTCTAGCTTACCTTTTGAAAAAAAGCTACTCTAGTTAAAAGCTAGTATGAAGTTAGGTAAATTTGTAGACATTAAATCCTTCAGAACACTGGGATGCCATTCAGCAATTTATTTCTCCATTTTTGCTTCCTCAGAAAAGATACAGTAATGTTGTGTAAGCAATAAAAGTAGGAATAAAGACATGTCTGCAATACATAATTCATTTCCATATATACACCAAGGGGTAAAATCACCACAATCCTATTAGAGAACCTCTCTGGGAATTAAATTCACCACAACTGACCAGCAAAAATTGAGTCAGCAGCATTCTATGATCAACAATATCAAAAGTGGAGTATAAATGAAATGGCATTAGTAGGATGAGTTGGTATTCATCACTTGGGGAAAAAATCATTCTCATATACACACATATACACAAATATGCACACATATAAATGTATAATACATGCATACATACATATATACATACATACACACACATCATTTCTATCCAATGTTAAGCATACAAACTAACCTTTGAAGATAACCATTTTTTATGGTCCAATAGATTCTCTGCTATGTCTGTTGCCATACCATGAAGTATGAACCATCCAAGAACTGGGTTTCAGTGATAGCCCAGACTCCCATTACATGTGATCATGTTGTGGGGAAGGCAGTAATTTGCTTTCCAAAAGGCTTTAGCTGTCAGTGTCTGGGATTTGAGGTATTCCAGTTAATCATCTAAAATGCTTTATAGAAAACTATGCCTATCATATTTAAGTTAGGAGTGTTCAAATAATTAAAGTGCAATAAAACAGACATCATTAAAATTATACTGAACATAAATACTCCTTGATGATTCATAAGACACTCCAAGATCTTCATTGCTTCAATGTCAATAATATAAACATCAATTATGGCATCATAGATTTGTAAACATGTTGATTAATAGGGAGTTAAAGTTAATAGAATTCTGAATGCTGATTAAAAATAGTTTGCCATATACAGATGTAACATTAAAAATATTATTCAAAAAGAAGAATGAGTTATAGAGTCCTGACAGATACTAATTCACTTTCTATTTTATATGTTTTATAATATTCCCCAAAAGACCTCAGAAATAATGTAGTTATATTGGAATACATTTGGAATAAACTGGTTGACATGAAACCAATCAAGGCTCATAGCTTTCTGATTCTATTTTTAAAAAACAGACACAAACATACATACACATACATATCAGACAGCTCAAAGTAGGTTTGTGTGTAATGGTTATGTCTTCAAATTGTTACAAATAAAAATTCAATTCACCATAACAAATATTTAGGCATTGTGCTAGCTATCAAGGCATATACAACAATGAAAAAGATTTGGTCCTAATATGCAAATATGTTTTGCATGATTTCACATGTATAATTTATGTCCTATTGCTTGCCTTCCCAAGGGGTGGGGGAAGAAAGAGGAGGGAAGCAGAGAATTTGGAATTCAAAATTTTAAATAACATTTTATTTTCCCCAATTACATGTAAAAACAATTTTTGACATTTTTTTTTTGTTTTGAGTTTCAAATTCTATCCCTTTCCTCCCTTTCCACCCCCTTCCCTCACATAGTAAGCAATCTGATATAGGTTATACATTAGCAATCATCATTTTGTGAAAGAAAGAGAGAGGGGGGAGGAAGGAAGTAGACAGGACAATGTGAGTTCAAGGCACTTTCTGTCCCAGGGGAATTCAGGAACTGCCTTGAGGCCTCTTGGTTGCCGGAGATAAGGAAATGCTGAGGGCCACAGTCTTGTTGCTAGCTCACAAGGATGTCTTCCACTAGACAGCAGGCTTGTTGAGCAGCAGCTGACGTGACTGGTTCGGCCCCCTTCCATTGGTTCACTCTCCCCATGCAGGATTAAATCACGCTTGAATCATGCTCACTTTTAGATATTTAGGAGCTAGTTTTCTTCCCTATGCATGCATGCCATATTGGAATAAACTGCAAGTTAATGCTCTCTGTTGTGTCTGGTCTCTTCATTCCCACATGAGAACACAACCTAAGGCTGGCCCTTAGGTTAGTAAGGTTAGCAGCTGCTAGGAAAGATGGAAGGATGGAAGGAAGGAAGGAAGGAAGGAAGGAAGGAAGGAAGGAAGGAAGGAAGGAAGGAAGGAAGGAAGG
>NW_027187332.1:9786340-9840038 GCF_028583685.1 Petaurus breviceps papuanus | reverse complement strand
AAGGAAGGAAGGGGGGGGGGGAGGGAGGGAGGGAGGGAGGGAGGGAGAGAAGGAGGAAGGGAGGAAGGCAGGTTTCCCTCTGTATTCCGATACCATCAGTTCTTTCTCTGGAGATTCACACTTGTTCATTATACAATATTGCTATTACTGTAGTACAATATTTTCCTGGTTCTGCTCACTGCACTCTGTATCAGTTTATAAAAGTCTTTCAAGGTTTTTCTGAAGCCATCTTGCTCATCATTGGTCATAGCACAATAATGTTTTATAAAAATCATATACCACAACTTGTTCATTCATTATCCAACTGATGGGCAACCTCTCAATGTCCATTTCAGAGATTTTGCCATATTTGGGGAAAGTCTCTGAGTATATGCTTTTCTAGATACCTAGAGTGTCTGAGAATAGAACTACTAGGTTTAGGCTTATCTGCCAGATGATTATGGAGCCTGGTCTGAGAAAGATTCATCATGCTTACTCATTTCTAATGTCAAAATATTAGGAAACACCCTGTTTTCCAGAGCTAAGACCCAGCAAGAAATCTTTGACTTGAGTTTGGTTTAAGAGCAATCCTTCATGTTCACCCTCCAGATGATCTCAGTCACAGCAAGACCCTAGAACTGGGACTTATGATTTCTCAGGAGATCCTGGTCTAAGAGCTGGAACTGTAGTCAACATGCTGCCATAGAAAATGATCAATCATATCTCCTGACACTCTGAAAAATCCAATCAAAAATGAACCAAACCAGATACTACTCTCCTGTTGAGACAATCACAAGACTCAATGATTCTAATAACATGGAAACTGTTCCCATAGGACCCAAGAATGCCTGCATTGCTCCCCGTAAATGTCAACCATAGGATCTATTTACTCAAGACCTAAGAATAATTGTGGTGGGTCTTGCCTTTTTGTGGTTTTCATACTTAAAAACCCTAACCCTGCCATAAGCCTTCCTTCTCAGGAGGACTTCAACTTACAAGCATTTTCTTCATTTTGAAATTAAAGTTCTATTTGATTCCTGACTCTCCTATCTCTGGCCTGCTTTGTTTGACTCCAGCCACCAACAGTGTAGAGCCCAGTTCCGGTCCAGTTTACACTAACATTATGATTAAAGTCTGGGGTCAGAATGAATGAATGAATGAAAATTCATTTATTAAACTTTCAGCTTTTTAAGCATTGTGCTAAGAGTTGGAGATACACATACAAAATGGGACAATCCCTGCTCTCATTGACCTTATATTCTAATAGAAGATGACAACACAGGGGGAATGGTGTGGACTAGTGCCTAGAGGGTGATAGTATAGTTTGGTAAGTCTCAGGAATGGTATGTGGTAAGTGCCCTCATTTGAAACATATCAGGGCCAACATTAAGGGCAATTTCCTGGTGGACCTCATGGATCAAGAAATCTGATTGAATATATTGACATCAAACCCATAGACTAAAATTGATATCAAATGCATAAACTAAAATTAGCATGTACATGTATGATATGTATATGTAAATATGGATATATATCTCCACAATTCTTTAAAAACAAAATTGTACATGACAGATGTCCAAAGTTTCTTACATGACTTTCTTGTTATTCTTTGCATACTGAGATATTTGTGCTTATTGATGATTGATAAATTACTAATAAAAAATAAAATTTAATTTTTATTTTAAACAATCTTGAGGGGCTGCTAGATGGCACAGTGAATAGAGCACCAACCCTGGAGTCAGGAAGACCTGGGTTCAAGTCAGACCTCAGGCACTTAACACAAAAAAACTAGCCCTGTGACCTTGGGCAAGTCACTTAACCCCAATTGCCCTCCCAAAAAAAAGCAAAAAGAAAAGAATTTTGGCCACCGTCCATGAGAAGTGGAACCAAAGGAGCAAAATTGCCTCAAAGAGAAAAATGATGATCTTACTATATTAAGAATCAATTCATACCCAAAGAGGGTTTTTTTTTTCCCCTTTTTTACTTCTTTGTGAAGGACAGGGCTGACAATGAAACATTTTCTCCAATCTTGGGCAGGACTCCACCCAACTGGAAACGCTTAATTCTAATTAAAGGTTAAATATAATGTAATCTAGGAGAATTCTAGCCCATTGTCCAACTACTAAAGTGATCTGAAAGTGCATTCCTTTGTCCAGATTACCCTCTGCTGGTATGGTAATTGTTAACCAAATAGAGTAGATTCCCACCTGTCAGGAACAATCAGTTCTACAAAGGTCTTTAAACATTGGAAGTTCTCCAAGGTCATCTTTGGTTTCCTAGAGGGCCACTGACCTCAATTTATTGATTATTTGCTATTTGTAATTAATAAAGAGATTACTAATTACCTAGAAACTGTCTCTCAGACTTTTCATTCATCATAGAAAGTCTGGATAGGGTGATTGTTCTTTAGGAGAAGAGAATATGGTTGTAAATTCAAATTGAGTAGGAGATGGGGAGCTATATACACTTTTATAGTAGGGAAGTGATCAGAGCTGTGCTTCAAGTGCATGGAAGAGCAATTGATCATAAAGCAATTCATTGTTGTGGTGAAATAATGAAGACATAAACAAAGTTAGCAGCAATCAAAAATTAAATAAGTGATAAAAAACAAAGTCAGTATTGGAAAGTGATAAAATAGTCAAAGTATACTGTATTAGCCAAGAAGAGTTTCCCAACTACCTTACTTTTACATAAATTTCCAACCCAAGTAAATGGGAATTTTTTATTTTTGTAATATATTGCATATTAAAAATGAACTGAGTTTTTATTGATTTTGAAAGCAACACTTGCAAGTATGAAAGTAATAGCTTTTTGATTGATTCAGTCAGGATGAGTTAGGCTTTGTGAATAAAGGGGGGAATTAATCAGAGAAGGCTGATTTAGGGCCTGTTCCTAATATGGATTTCCATTTCTTGTGTCATTGTTCTGTTGTTAAAGACCTGATGAACTATTTGTAGTGAGCTGAATGATTAAATGACTATAATTAAGAGAGGCAGAAAGTGAGGACATATTATACGAATTAAGACCTTCCTGAAATTAAACCCAGAGATCAAATTCCAGTTCACAAACTTCTAAATAGAGATATGGACTGCTTTTATTCAATTAAAGAAATAAATCAACCTTCAGAAGAAAGAATACATGGAAATCACAAAAGTATAAACTATGTTCTTTAGAAATACAGGTGTACCTCTCTCTCTTTTATACACACACACACACACACACACACACATATATATATATATGCATACATATCTACATATATATTCAAGGTATTCCTGAAAAGTTGCATATAAATCACATTTCTATAAAATTCATAATTTGGCTTTCTCTATTTTGTCCAAAAAAAAAGGTGTTTTTTTTTTGATAGAGAAGAAAGACTACTCATTTTGGAGCCAGAAGACCTGTGTTCAAAGTCCTGCTTCCAAACCTTACTGTCCTAGGGAATCTGAGCAAGATATTTAACCTCTTTGAGCCTTGGTTTCCCCATACCCCTAATGAAGATAAGAATGTTTACAATTGTGACTTTATTTGGTATGAGGAAAGTGCTATCTAAACCTTAAATAACTATATAGATTTTAGCTATTGGGGAGGCCAGGTGGTGCAGTGAGTAAGGGCGCCTGCCCTGGCATCAGGAGACCCAGGATCTGTTCTGGCCTCAAAATAACTGGCCGTGTAACCTTGAGCAAATTACTTGACCCCAATTGCTTTTAAATAAATAAATAAATGGATGAATGAATAAATAAATAAATAGATGAATAAATAAATAAATAACATTATCTATTACTGCTTCAAAAGTTACTCCTATAAAATTATTATAGTAGGTTACATTTTTACAATGCTTTAAAGTTAACAAAATACTTTCTCACAATTGGTAGCAAAAGGACTATTAGTTTCATTTTACAGATGAGGGAACTGAGATTCAGGGAGGTTAACAATTACCTACAAATGATTAAGAGCTAGCAAGGGTCTGAGCCTTGGTTTGAATGCATATCTACCGAGTCTAGATCCAGTATTGTATCAGTTAGACCATGTTGCATCTGATGTTGCCCATTAAAATGCAATTATCATTATAATTATTACAAAGAAATAATGCATGGAAATAAAGAATGTCACAGTTAAAAGATGATGACTAGACATGATATAGTCCAATACCCTCATTTTACATATAAGGAAACTGAGACTGAGAGAGATATGACTTATCCAAGGTCATACCTGATAGTCCTAGAACAAACTCAAGACACCATCTGGTTTATTGTGAAAAATAAATTACTCATAATAATTGGGGTTAGCAGCCTATTGAGGAGTTTGGATTATATAGCCTATCTATAACTTATGATCCAGAAACCACATCTGTGTTCTTCCTATACTAATAAATCCACAATGAGTATGGGAATAGACAAAAGTAATTAGGCAACAGGAAAAATGGAAATGGAGTCCTAGAAGAAATATGGAAACACTATAGTTTCTATGGGAAAGGACAAATACAGTTTACTCTAACTTTACTCAAATCCATATCATATATGGATCAGTTGAAGAAATTAGGGGTAATTTTAGGGGGAAACTCAGTGGGAATATTATTGTCCTCCAGTGTTAAGTGAAAGAAAGATTAACATTATGTGTGGCCCTAAATAGCAAAACTGGTAGTGATGGGTAAGAGTTACACAGGAATAAATTAATGCTTGAGATTAGGGGGGAATATGCTATAACTTTCTAAAAGTGAAATGGGATCACTCTTAAAGTAATCAGTTTTCCCTAATAGTAGGGGGATGACAACTTGTATGATATATTGGTATAGGGTTCAGTGGGAACAAGTATTTTTCATGAGTGTAATTTGGAATAGATGAGCATTATGATCCCTTGGCAACAATCTGAGATTGTATAGCTCCTGCCAGTGGATTGGGGGTAGGAGTTGGGAGTGATCTTGAAGAAGGGTTGATTCAGGCAATATGTAATTGTAAATTTATTTCGACTGCAGTGTTAAAGGGTTCTATAAAGATGCTGGTGAACAGAAGTTTAATAGCTTCAGGAGCTGGCCATCATTTGATAGGATAGCGTGAATCCAGAGACTATATTACTTGATGTTGATAAAATTATTTGATTAGTGACCAAAGACAAAAATGGCAACTGTTGGAGATGCTGTGGGAAGACAGGTATACTAATGTTCTGCCATTAGAATCCAGCATTGGTTCCAACTATTCTGGAAAACAATTTGGAATTACACCCCCAAATAACTAATACCATTTCAAATAGCAATACATCCTTAGATATATAAAGAGATCAAAGATGGAAGGAAATATCTCATATATGGATAAAACCATTTATAGCAGTATTTTTTCTGATAGCAAAGAATCTAAGGAAATTCTATCAATTGGGAGAATGACTGAACAAATGATAGTACATGGATGAAATGGAATGTTATTGTGCTACAAGAAATTCCGTATTTGAAGAATTAAGAGCAAATTAGGAAGACTTGTAGGAACTGATGCAAAATGAAATACTGAACCAAGGAAAAGAATTTAGACCACAAGTGTCAAATGAGCATCCAGCAACACAGAAAAATTTGAAACATATTAAAATGTAATTAGGAAAAAATTTAAAATAAGTAAAAATAAAATAAAATATAGACAAGGTTGATATGTGGTGTTCTAAGTCAATATGCTACCTTCAGGGATCCTTTTGTGTGATTTAACAAATCCTATTTCTATTTGAGTTTCACAGCACTGATTTAGACAATGAGCACAGTAATATAAAGCAGCTTTGAGAGACTCAACTTTCAGTAATACAGTGACTAATCATGACTTCAGCAGACTGATGATGAAGCACGCCTCTTAGCAGAAAGGTGATGGACTAGGAGAGCGTTCATTTTAATAAAACATTCCGTTTCATACTTGGCCAATTTGTTATTTTGTTTTGCTTGACTATTCTTATTTGTTATAAAGAAGGACTACTATTGGTGGGTGAATAATGAGGTATGACAGAGATATGAAAAATTAAACAGAAAAAGTACTAATATAGCATTAAGAATACAAAGAGGAAGAAAAAAGTTCACAGAACATAAAAAGGGAAATTTTTCCCACCTTCTTTAATATATATTTTGAAAAAATAAATGATGCAACAAGTTTATAGCTACATATTTCTGTTTCTGATATATTTGAATGTGATTGTTGATGCTTATTTACTTCATAATTTAAAAATGTTAAATAAAACAAAGAATCAGTGGAGTACCCATCTCCAGGGAAGACAATGACAGAGTCAGGGAGGTGGACGCAGTTATACTCAGAAAGTTTGGTTGTGGATTTTCTGCCTTTGTGTTTTCACTGGGGATGGATGTCAACAAGTCAACAAGAGAATGTATTCAGGGGAAGTGGGAGGAGTGTTCACTGATGTCTATGCTAATTTGTATCAAGCCTTTCATTGCTATTGATTTTTCACACATTGTGCAAGAGGTTGCAGAGCAAGTGATGATGAAGCTCCATATGGTGAGAATTTAATACATTTCTTGAATGCAGTGAAGTTGAGACATTGAAAGAGTACTAGCTAGAACCAGAACATTGTACACAGTAACAGCGATATTATAAGATGATCAACTGTGAAATGACTTAGCTATTCTCAGCAATACAATGATCCCAGACAACTCTGAAGCACTTATGATGAAAAATGTTATTCATCCCCAGAGAAAGAACTGATGGAGTCAGAATACAGATCAGAGCATACATTCTTTTTACTTTGTTTTTCTTAGTATTTTTGCCTATTCTTTTTTTACAACATGACTAACATGAAAATATGGTTTTCATGACTACACATGTATAACCTACCAAATTGCTTGCCTTCTCAATGGGAGGGGGAGGGAAGAGGGAAAGAATTTGGAGCTCAAACTTTTAAAATGTCAAAAATTATTTCATATGAAATTGGGGGAAAATAAAATACTAAATAAATAATAACAATTAAAAAAGAAAGAGCCTTAACTGAGCTTGTTCTCACTTTTTCATCCTTTCATCAGGTGCTCAGAAACATGATAAGACTGGGCATACATAATAGGTGTACTAGAAAGAACAGTACACAGAAATCTGGGTTCTACCCCTGATTCTTCCAATAACTAACTGTACTTTGCAGACATCTTTTAAAATTTCCTTGCCTCAATTGTCTCTTCAGTAGTATAAAAAAGGTTAAAACAGATGATTTCTAAGTTTCTTTCCAGTTTTAATATTCTATGATCCCTAAATTGTCATCAGATTGCTAGTAAGTCACTGAGAGAAAATAAAGAAAACTAGAGAAGTCACTCCATAGCTAGCTGGGAATAAGGCATCCTTACTTTTTACTAATACAGAACTTACGAAGGAAAAATATCTGTTACATATGATTACCCCCTTTCAATTTCCATTCACAGAAATCTCAGTTCTACTCAATTCTGTCCAATGAAAAATTCTGACTTCTTGATATGGAAGACTTAGGCAGAGAAAGAAGCACCATTGCTAGGACATTCTTTGCCAAGACAGGTGAGTCCACTTCCCAGAGAATACTGCAGTTTCAAAATTATAGTAGAACTCTTGTAAAGAACCTAGGTGTGATAGTTGCTGGCATTACATTTTTATGAATTTAAAACAATTAATTGAAAATTAAATGCAACATTCTTCTTCCATACTACAAGTCATTATATAAATATGGAAGGGCTGTTAAGTAGTAATAGCAGACCATTTTTTAAAAGTCTTTGCTTTGACCAATGTATACCCAATTTTAAGTATTTCATTTCATAAGTCCCATGCCACAGTAGAAAAAACACTGGATTTTGAATGAAAAGAGACCTTGACTCTGGTTCTAATTCCATGATGTTCTAGTCATGTGACTACCTAGTTTTAGTTTCCCATCAGTAAAGTGATAATAATAGATCGACCCTGTACCATCCGCCCTGGAGGCAGATTATGAAAAATTCACTTTTCCTTGCCTTTGATTAAGGTCCCAAACTCCAACTCTAGTCCCAACTTGTACATTTACAGTCAATGGATTATCTTTATGCCTTATTGAAAATATCACAGATATTTTCATACATCAAGAACTAGAAGTGACCTCAGGTCATCTAATACAATGTCCTCATCTTACAAGTTAGAAAACAGATCCAAGGAGGTCAAGTGACTTACTCAAGGTCAGAATGTGTCAGAGGTAGACTATGAATCCAGATCCTCTTGAAATCATTTGGAGGAAGCTCTCTTAAATCTTCTACCCCACTCCTTAAAATACAGGTCATTTAATTTGTCCTCCTTTCTCAAAAGAGCTATGTTTTTTGGTCCATTTATCCATTTCTACCTCTCTCCAGGACATTTCTTCAGCAACCATTGCTGTTCTTCTATCCATCTTCCTTGGATCATAGATTTAGAGCTGGAAGGCATATTAAGTATGTCTAGTTCAACTTTCTCATTTGTAAAATGAGGAAACTGAGGCATAGGGATGTCAAATAACTGACCCAATATCACATTAAAATTCCCAAGGTCATTTTAACATGAACTGCTATTTGGGGAGGCTAGGTAGCACAGTGAATAGAGCACCGGCCCTGGAGTCAGGAAGAACTGAGTTCAAATCCAGCCTCAGACATTTAACACTTACTAGCTGTGTGATCTTGGGCAAGTCACTTAACCCTAATTGCCCTGCCTTCCCCCACTCCAAAAAGCAAAAAAAAAAAAAAAAGGAGTTCAAATAAAAGATAATGTGGTTATCACCATAAGGAATAAACACAATGCACCGGAAAGGGAAGTAGATTTGGAGTCAGAGAACCTGGGTTCAAACTTTGACTCTTCCACTTAATAACATGTGACCTTGGGAAAGTCACCATCTTTGATGCTCAATTTCCTCACCTGTAAAATGAGAATAGTAATACTAATTTCAGAGGGTTCTTGTGAGACTCTGATGAGATTATATATATATATGGAGAGAGACAGAGAGACAGACAGAGAGAGACAGAGAGAGATGATCACTCAGGCCACCTACAACTCTAAATCACAGATGATCTTTTTCCAACCCTATCTCATACTGCTTCTTCAATATAATCATATCTGCTGAATATGTTCTGTTCTTTCCTATGCCCTTACTCGTACTGCTCTGTATGCCCCGTGAATCTGTACCCTCCTATTCAATTACACTCAATCTCTACTCATCCTTTAAAGCTCCCAAATGCCACTTCTTCTAGGATATCTTCTCTTCCCTCATTAGTTAATGAACTCCTCTCTTTACTCACATAATACTTTGCTTGGACCTCTATTTTACACTTATCAGCTAGCAGTGATTTTTTTAATGTAATTATTTGAGTATTTGCCACACTTCCCTATGACATGATTAGCTTTATGACAGCAGGAAAGAATCCTTAGATCAGCACTTTTCAAACGTATTGGTCTCAGAACTCCTCTATGCTCTTAAAAAAGTATTGAAGAGCCCTGAAGAGCTTTTGTTTATGTGAGTTCTATCTATCGTTATTTGCCACATTAGAAATCTAAACGTCTTGACATTATTATGAAAATTGTTTTGACCTCACAGATTCCTTTAAAGGATCTCAGGGCTCTAAGGGGTCCCTAGACCACACTTTGAGAACTCTTGGCATATATAAAAATTGTATTTCTCCCAGGCTGTAGAACAAGTGCTATGAACACAAGAGTTACTTTAAAATATTTTTCAATCAAATATTTTAAGTGTTATATTAATATGGATTTTACCTGAGAACTCGTTAACTATTCTGTAATTCTTAAACCTTCAGTGAAGTATATATAAATGAAGAAGTAATAGTAATATGACACTGCATGAAATTTTCTGGGCTATGAATGAGGAAAATCTATGTTCAAGTCTTGCTTATTGTGTGATAATGGGCAAGTCGCTTAACCATGTGTCTCTGGCAACACACTGCACCTTACTTACTAAGACTCAGATGGGTTGTGATCTGCACAGATGGAAGGAATTCTTATACACTAGGTGTTCCTTATGCTGATGAAATGAAAGATCCTTCTTAAAGGCACATATAGGAAGAGAAAAAGTGTCATGCAGGTGTTACATTATTAAAAAATGATATTTTAAAATGCTACCAACTCCAAACCCAACCAAAAGCAAAATGTTCTTTTTTCTCTCTTTCCTTATTTTTTCTTTCTCTCCTTTCTTTTTCTTTCCTTCCTTCCTTTCTCTTCCTTCCTTTCTTCATTCCTCCCTTCTTCCTTCCTTTCTTTTTTTTCTTTTAAATTGCATCGCTGGCTAGACTGTAATATCTGTGGAATGTTAGATACTCGTTTCCTTACTATTCAACCTAACATCTATGTGATCAGAGTAACTGGTCACAGGGATCTAATTTTAATGCATCCCCGTAGGCCTCAGGATTATCTCACAGACTCAAGGAGATATCATAAGACTATTGATTTAGAGCTTAAAAGGAACTCAGGAGTTAACTATCCTAACTCCTTCCTTTTATAAATGAGGAAACTGAGTTTCATGGAGGAAATATGAGTAGGCCAAGGTTATAAGGCAGAGGAGTAGCAGCAGCAACAGCACAAGATCATATAATAACTACTAGATTTGGAGTCAGGAAGACCTCAATTCAGATCTTGCCTCAGACACTAACAAAAGGTGTGTGAACTTGAGCAAGTCACTTAACCTCCATTTGCCTCAGTTTTCTTATCTGTATAATGGGGGAAATAATAGCATCTACATCTCAAGGTTGTTGTGAGAATAAAATGAGATAATATTTTAAAGCACATTGTAAATGTTAAAGTGTTATATATAAACACTAGCTGCTAACACTCTCACTAATACAAATAAGGAAACTGAGGTCCACAAAGGGATTATGAGTTGTATAATGTCACAAAACAGTAAATATCAGAGCAAAAATTTGAACCCAGCTCTTCTTATTCGACTGACTTCATGAAGGTCATATAGGTAAGCTCAAGAAGGCAGCCACCACTTTGGTTCTGAACAGGTTACAGTGGTCCCTTAAGGATTCTATTTTACTTCCAAATGGCCTCATGAATGCTTGGTTCATATTAAAATCCCTCAAATGCCTAGTAAATGCTTTGATCCAGGAAGCAATCTTGGCATGCTTGACTAATTCTTCCTTTTTTAACCACTCTCCAAATGAAAATAGAATACCCTTTAGTACTTTAAAAACAAGTAGTTGATTTGTTGATAGACAAAAGAGGGCTCCCATTACTCAGTGTTTTGGGTAAGAGGGTGTGTTTATTTGTTTCCATTTAGACCTGAGACAACAATGGCATGGGAAACATCTCTGTAAGGTGATTTCTACTATAGATCAAATATTCTACAGCCCTATAATCTTAGAAATAACTTATTATCCTTAGACTTATATTTCTAGTTTATATATAACCTTGAATATATCAATGTCTTTTTTTCAGGGAAAGATAGAAAAGGGGCCTTAGAGGGAGAAAGATTGGAAATCTAGACCTGTAATTTCAATGTCATAAAGAAATTCTTGGCACAATTCCATCACTATAGGTAACTTCTTGGTATGGGACGTCTGTCCTCTTGACAATTCCTGATACAGAGTTTCCTGTTATCTCTGAGAATAGACCTACTCAGGGTCACTAAGATGTTTCTGTTAGAGGTAAAACATAAGCCCATGTCTTCCCAAATACAAGGTTAGTTTTCTATCCAATAACTTCTCCATTCTGTCTCTTATTAGTGGCTTATTTATGTTACATAAATACATAAAACTAAGCTGAATAATAATAACAGAGGTAGGTAGGTGGTACAGTGGATAGAACGTTGGGCTTGGAGGCAGGATGACCTGAGTTCAAAACCTGCCTCAGATACTTTTTAGCTATTTTACCCTAGATGAATCACTTAAGTCTGCCTCAGTTTCCTCATCTGTAAAGTGGAGGTGATAACGACACTTAATGACACTTTCAGGTTATTGTGAAGGTACAAGGAGATAATACAGCAAAAGTGCTTAGCACAGTGCTTGGTACACAGTAGGTGTTTCATATATGCTTATCCTCTTCCCCTCCTTTGTACTTTATATGCACAATCTCATATGTTTTTCAGACCCACATAATGAGTACATGATGCTCTGTGCTTCACAGATGAGGACACCAAGGCTCAGAAAGGTCGAGAAACGGGACCTGACGTCACACAGCTAAGAAGTGTTAGGGCAGCAAGAGAACTGGGTTCCTTTGATTCCCAAGGGCAGAACTCTTCCCACCAAATGCACTTAGTCTTCCGAATGCCTGTCCCTGTAGACTGGTTGGCTCTTGACTAATGCATTTTTCAAAAGAAGCTGCGTTATATTTTTGTAACCATGGTTTGGAGAAATACATTCTAAGAGAAAATACCTGTAGCTTTCACCACAAGCCACAGAAGTCAATAGATCTTCGTGACAACTCTTCAAGCCCACATAAAAGGTCAATATTAAGGCATTTACCTGAGAGGATTTCAACATCAGGCCATAGATTTTAACTTGCTGGCCCAGTTTCCTGTCTCCATGTTGCTTTTCTGTTGGAGTACAGTTAAAACTGATCATAAAATTCACATAAAATAGTCCATTTTTCAGTACATTAAACTAAGAAAGAGGGAAAAACTGAGTTCATTGATTTTTTGCAACCTCTTTCTCTAATGGTTCTTTTCTATACAGGATGCATCTAAGTTAATAAAAAAGTACATTTGAATGAACAATGACTATATACACTAACAATAAAAAAATAAGACAATCAATAGGCATTGTAAGAGAAAGTGTTTTTGTTTTGTGCAAATATCCTAATCTCCAAAGTCTAAAGACTTTTAGACAACTTGATGGATGATTAGTTTAAAAGGTTTAGAGAAGAGCTTGCGTGTACATTGGGTAGGCCCTGCTATTTTATTGGAAGCAGTGGCATTCCCATGGCTATGTTTCTGTCCTAGGTACAGGCAATAATGGTGTGCACTGGAGAAGGCACTCCCAGGAAAATGAAGACTCTAAGGACAGGAAATAGCACTCCAACTCAATTATCAGTAAAAGCCGAGGGAATGAATTTTCAAGATGATGTCAAGTACAGCCACCATGAGGCTCCAAGCAAGAATTCCAACTACATTTCTTCTGCCTTGAGGGCTGTAGAAGGGTTCTTGGGCTGGGGGTGGAGAAGTCAGACCCCTCTCCCACAAAAATGGAGCAGGGACAGATAGTGGCATATCCCTCAAGAGTCTTTATTCCTAAAACCAAATTCAAGAATTTCAGAACCTGATGACTGGCAGCTAACTGCAGCTTAAGAGGAGCTGTTCAGTTAGGGGAAACAACCCTTGGGCATTACACTAATGTAATTAAAAAGGACTAATCTATTTTTCCCCTCTTTTTCTACTATACCCTTTGTTTTATTTTATTTTTATCATCATGTGCATATATACAAAGTTAAATAAAAGAAACTTTTCATCGTCTGCATTTATTTTCTCTCTCATTATGGATTGGTTTCATTTCATTTATTATTATTGGAAATAATTTTGTCATACAGAGGAGGGGTTATTAAAAATTAGTCAGCTCTAGTTAACAAGGATGTTGGATATACTGCTAGTTGAGAGGACAAGGACGAAAGACTGGATGCAGGGTAGTCATCTGTAAGTGTGGGTCCAAAGAGAGCTTAAGCATCACATATGTAGATTGAGGAGCTATTTGAATAAAAGGGATTGGTTAAACAACAGAAGTGATGGAGACTGCCATAGGGAAGAATGTACAGAAAAAGAGGGAGAAGGAAAGAGAAGGATGACAGAAACAGAGCCTTTGAGTGGGGAGGTGGCAGGGTGAGGGGATAGAGATAAACAAAGGAAAAAGAGTAATGAATGAAGGATGTAGAAATGATACATAGTCGAGAGGAATAAGAGTAACAACAACAAAAACAGAATTGCAACTTCCAGAGAAGCAAAGTGAAAAGAGAGTATATAGATAAAGAGTTGGTGGAGTAGTGAATGGACATCTAGACAAAGAATCAGGAAGTCCTCAGTTCAAATTCTACCTCACACATGAGCTATGTGACAGTTGGCAAGTCACTTTAACCGTGGTCTTCTTCAGTTCCCTCATCTGTAAAGTGGGGATAAAAATAGCACCTACCTCTTAAAGTACTATACAACTGCTACCAATTTATATTATTTAAAAATTCAAGGAGAAAAAAAAGACTAAAAAGAAAGTAATAAATAGGATAATAAAGGGGAAAACATTATGGCACAATGGTAAGAGCACTGATTCTGGTGTTGGAGATTATGGGTTTAAATTCTGTTCTTGACATTATTAACTTGGTCGAATCACTTAACTTCCATGGGTCTCAATTTCCTCAATAGTTAAGTGAGGGGGGGCGGCCAGGTAGCACAGCAAGTAAGAGCACCGGCTCCAGTGTTGAGAAGACCTGGAGATCGAATCCCGGGCTCAGACACTTATCACCACACCCAGAAATAACTGGCCGTGTAACCTTGAGCAAGTTACTTAACCCAGATTGCTAAAAAAAAAAAAAAAACAGTTAAGTGAGGGAAAAAATCCAAATGGCCTCTCAGGACCCTTCTAGCTACAAACATATACTCCTATGACCTTCGTCAGAGCACTTTCAATCAAGTAACGGGGGAAAAATGAGATGCTAGAGTATAATTCAGAGTGAGTATGGCAAAGAAATTGAGATGGCAGATGTAGATTATTCTTTCTATATATTTAAGACTGAAAGGAAGCATTGAGGAAGTTCTTTTGTAGGAAACCACCATCAAAAAAGATTAAAAGCTTTGGAGAAACTGGCTGAATCAGACAAATAATTCCCTGACACAATCTATAGCTTGCATAGAGAAGATGTGTGTGTGTGTGTGTGTGTATGAAATCAATCAATCTATATCTTCTATATCTTCCTTCCTGATTGAGTGATGATTTCCTAACCTGAATCTCTATGCTTAGAATTTTTTGTCTACTTCTATCTTCACCATGGTCTGGGCTTTTGTATTATTGTTATTACTGTTATTTTCTCTGGGCTTATTTAGTTCCCATTAAGACTTCTCCTCTTTCCCAAAAAGGGATTGCTTTGATGATTATCCTAATGACCAACCCTCATGCCTCACTATTCTGTCTCTAAGTGAAATAGGAAAAGCTAAATTTGGGTAGCATGAATTTGTAGTAGATCCAGCATAATATAATTATCATACTGTAACTATGGAAGTAGGAGCATAGAAATGAGATTGGGGCAAATGCTTAGGGCAGGGCTATTGAGAAAATGAGTGAAAGGAAGAAAACAAGCATTTATTAATCTCCTACTATGTGCCATACTCTGTGCTGGGTGCTTTAGAAATATTGTCTTCTTTTATCCTTATAATAACCCTGGGATATAAGTGTTATTATTATCCTTCTTTTACTGTTGAAGAAATTGAGACAGACAGATGTTTAAGTGACTTTGCCAGGGTCATCTAGATAGTAAGTATCTGATGCATATTTGAACTCAAGTCTTTTTAACTCTAGGACCAGCAATCTATCCATTCAGCCACCTGTAATGGTAAGGGAATTTGAAGATCTTCCCTGCCCCTTAATAGGCCTAGGGAATTTAAAGATCTTCCCTGCCCCTTAACAGATCTCAAAAGGAACTCAACAAGAGGGGTTTGATTGGAGGTAGGCTTGTTTTTCAGGAAGGCCCACACCTTTGGTTACTTTGTAATTAGGCAGTGGGACACGAAGGTTGTGATGATATCCTCTGATGATGAAGAAGGGTATATATACTCTGAGGTGAGGTTTTGTTTTGGGGCTCACTTATGAAAAGAGTTGTATGATTTGGCCAGATGAGACTCTGGGTAGCCATTAAGCCCCCCAGCTTTGAAACCCAAATGTTGGAGCTAACTTGAAGCTAACTATGCATGTATGTAATGGTCAGACAGCTAGAAGCCCTGTCTGTTAGTCTGTTGAATTGTGTTATTTTCTCTGTCTGTATTGTTTGTCTTCTTTTATATGATATGATATGATATGTTATGTTATGTCATGCCTTGTCATGTCATAGGATAGGGCATAGGATAGGATATGATAGGGGAAAGGATAGGGGATAGGATAGGATAGGATAATATATATGTTTATTTATATATAATATATAATACTTAACATTATGTTATTTTATTGTATTAATATAATATTATATAATATGTATGTTTAATTAAAGATTGTTGATCCCTTTAAAGTTGCTTTTTTTTTTTTTTCAGTAAAACAGATCAAAGATCCTGTGCTAACAGACATCCTGGTCATGCTAGGGTTTTTGCTGTTCAACACCTGGCTGCCTAGGTGCTTCTGAGGGTCTCTAAATCCAAATCCTCACTGGGGGTACTAAAGTGATAAGTATGCAAATGACTGACTATGGAGTTCAGGATGAATTGGCAGGCAGGGGAGTAGAGATCATGATGAGAACAAAGAACAGATTCAGTACGGATGAGGGAATGAGAATAGCAATATGATAAGAGATTGTGGTTAGAGAAAAAATTCAGAAATTGAAAGTTGGAATACTTTCAAGTGATGATGAGGAATGAAATAAGTATTTATTATTCATTTACCATATGCCAGACACTGTACTAAGTACAGTTTATATGTATACGTGTGTATATATATTTATATATAGTACTTTGAAACATACTAAGTACTTTACAAATAACATCTCACTTTATCCTAACAACAACCCGCGAAGGTAGATGCTATTATTATAATTTTTCAGTGGAGCAAATTAAATGTGACACTACTGTTGGAGGCTAGATTTGAATTTAGGTCTTTATTTGTGTCACCATGTTTATGGGTGACTGAAGCGGAATTGAGGTGAAGTTCACTGAAACTGAGAAGGGTGAACAACTATGAATACAGGATTTTGGAAGTGTCATCAGTATAAATATTGATGTCACTAAGGGTTATGAAAAGGAACAGGATGGAGAGAAATACTGTGATATGGGTGCTAAAGTCATTACAGAATTTAGAGAATATCCTACAACTCTGCAAACACTGCTGCTAAAGATGAGAAGTGGAGAAAGAACAATCTGAAGTTCTGCCTAATATAAAGAGGCCTCCATTTTTAAGTTCAGATTTCAAATTCTGAGATTCAATTTCAGGAATTCAAATTCTGTCTCTGACAATTACTAGTTCAGTTTCTTCACCTGAAGATACTAAAATGGGAATGATAATACCTGCAGCGTTTTCCTTGTAGGCACAAGATCTAATGAGGAGATCAAACCTTAAAGTGTGATATAAATGTCATTTTCAATTATTATCAAAGGAGATTATGGGGACTAACAACTAGAGGTGTCTACAAATAGAATAGACAATTTAAAAGGTAGTGTGTTAAAAGTCCCTGGAGATAACCAAGTAAAAGCTAACTCTTCATTTGTCAAGGATCCTACAATAGAGATTCCTGCTTAGGGTGAGTGTTTGTATATACTAAATGACTATGCACTAGTATCCACTAGATGCACTATGCACTAGATGAACACTTCACTTAACTGCTAACATTTTTTTTCAGCTTTGACCATCCGTAGAAGTCTACAACTTCTTTTAAATTTTTAGCTTGACATTGAGCTCTTAGATTGTCAAGTACAAAGTTACAAATAGTTAAATATTCTAGACTATTAAATCACTATAGACACTAAATAAGTACTTTTAAAAAGTGTCAAGGTTGAAAGGATAATTGCAAAGTATTCAGCTCAAGAATGTGGATTCCAGTACATTCTATCTTCCTGAAATCATGTATGAGCTAAATCCTTGTTTTAAATAGTATTTTCTTTTTTTTCCAATGACATGATGAGATAAGTCTTATTAATATGACAAATCTTTTTTCTTCTATAGAGGATAACATGAAACCTATGAAATATGTCCATTGAGCATAGGTCTTAGAAGCAAATTGGCTGCCCTTACTCTTCACAATGTTATATTTGGAATATAATAGAAAATTTATTTAAGGAAAGGATTAGAAAATAGGTCCAAATTTAGGACACAACACTCCAAACCAAGCCTTTGAAAGAAAAAAAAATGTATGTAAGAAAGAGAAGAAAAAAGAAAGGAACAGCAGGGAAATGTGCAGCTATTATAGTCACAATTTCTTGTTAACAGACCAAAAGGCAAATCTGACACAGGTAGTAACAGATGTATCTACTGTTTAAAAAATTAAATTAGATCAAGTAAAAAATCTCAGATGAGGACACTGTTCAATGAAGAAGAAAAATAATAAAAAATCACATCTGGTTATAAAGCAGTGAAATTCAAAAGATGTCATAAAAGACAACCACATAGAAGTATACACTGAATCCTGAAACTGAAAACACACACACACACACACACACACACACACATTTAAGTGTTAATCTGATAAAAGGTGAATGGGTTGAAGAATCAAAGGCAATTTATTTTTTTAATGCTCAGAAAGAAAATAAGACCATGACACTATTTGTGACAAACATAAAAAATATTTAATAATGTGAAATATCATAGTGTTTCCAATTCTTTCCATTTTAGTGAAGATTCAGAATGGAAAGCTTCTCTCTTTATTTTCTATTTTACTGTAAACTCACTATTTCCCTTTCCTCATTGTTTGTTTCTTCCTTAATCTTTTACAACTTGACTTCCTTCTTAAAAATTTAATTTATTTATTTTTACTTTTCAAAATTCATTTTTATAAAATTTTGAATTCTAATTTTTTCCCCTTCCCTACCCTCCCACCTCCTCAACACAGCATGCAATACAATATAGGCTATTCATGTAGAATCATATTAAACATATTTCCACATTAGTCATGTTATGAGAGAAGAATCAGAACAAAAGGGAAAAACCATGAGAAAGAAAAAAAGAAAGACAGAGAGAGAGAAGAGAGAAATAGTATACTTTGATCTGCATTCAGACTCCAAAGTTCTTTCTTTGGATGTGTATAGCTTTTTCCATCATTAGTCTTTTAGAATTGTCTTAGATCATACAACTTGATTTCTGATGCCATGACTCATTGAAAATCCCCTCCATGGGGCAGCAATGTGGCACAGTGAATAGAGCATCGGCCTGCAAGTCAGGAGGACCTGAGTTCAAATCTGGCCTCAGATACTTGACACACTTCCTAGCCGTGTGACTTTGGGCAAGTAACTTAACCCCAAATGCCCTCCAACAACAACAAAAAAAAGCAAAGAAAATCCCCTCCACAAGGTTGCCAATGGACTCCAAGGTTGTTTAATTATTAAATCCAAGTGCCTTTCTTCAGTTCTAAAGACTCTGATACCATTGCACACCCTCTTTGTCTAGATAGCCTCTCTCTGCTTCAGAACTTTAAATGACTGTTTTCTTTTGGTTTTCCTATATATTTGACTTCTCCTCAGTCTCCCTTACTGAATTATCATTCAGACAATATTAAGTCTGGGTATTCACTCAAACTTTGTCCTGGGCCTTCTTTTCTTCTTTTAATAATCTCATGAGCTCCATTACCATCCCTTTGTGGATGATTCTCAAACCAATTTATCAAAACCCCAAATTTCCTTTATGAATTCTAGTCCTACATTGCCAACACTGTGCTGAATATCTCTACAGGGATCTGCTGTCATCTCAAACACAATATGTCTATCAGAGAACTTAGCATCTTTTCTTGTTAAATCTACCTTTGCTCCAAATTTCCTTATTTCTGCAAAAGGTACAACCAACTATATTTTTCCAATAGGAACCTGGCAATTGGTTTTGACCATCCCTTCTCCATTCCAATCAATTGCTGAACCTGTGAATTCTAATCTGCAATAACTTTCTTCCATTCTCATTGCTCATATGGTCTAGGCCTTATTCATTGAACAGGAACTGCCTCAGACAAAATGAGACCTCGGAAAGACCTTAATTTGAAAATGCCAAAGTAATTTACAGCATCCTGGGTCATCACCAGTTATTTTGATTTTTGTCTTGCCAATGAACTCCAATGACTCTGAAGGACAGAGTGAGGCTAACAAAACTTTGTATGACTGCAGCTCACTTAAATCCAAATCACAGGCAAATCAAGATATCACACTCATAACATCATTGATCCTCTTCAAGAATAAAAGATGAACAACTACAAAAACAATGATACGGTCATCACCCTCATTCAGGTTCTCATCCTTTCTTCTTTGGGTTTCTATAATAGCCTCCTTCATATTTTCCCTGTTTCTAGTCCATACAGTTGCCAAAGTGATATCCTAAAGCATAGTTTTGACCATGGAACTTCCCTGCTCAAAAACACTCACTACCCCTATTACCTCTAGGCTGAAATAAAACTTTTCAACTGGAGATTGAATGACTTCCACATTCTGGATATCATTTGTTTTTTCATTGTATTTTCTATTATTCTCCTTCAGATATTCTATATTTAATACAAATTGCATCACTTTTCAATCTATTTCCCACCTCCATGCATTTCCGGAAACTTCAATGATTCTTTTCAGAAATATGAAATGGTACTCTCTCCTTTATTTGTGCAGTCTTTTCTTATTTTCACTTCTCAGGACCTAGTACTTTCTCCCTACTCAAATCATCTTTTTTTTTTAATTCTTTGAAGAAAGGTACTGTTTTATTTTCATTTTTTTATTATTCGAATCTCTAGTTATTAGTACACTAATTTGTACACAGTGTTTAACTTTTTCTGTTACTCAGTTGAATGGAACTATTGAATAAAATATTCAGGAATACTACTTAATGATATTTATGAATGTGTATTTTTCCCAATTCAAAATATTAATTAAAATATTATTTCTCACATGTATTATGTATAAATGGAGAGAGAGATGGGGGATAGAAGGAAGAAATGAAAGGAGAAGGGAGAGGGAGTAAGAGAGAGAAGGAAGGAGAGAAGAGGAAGCAAAGGACAAGGCTGGAATAGTATAACAGGGCTTAAACAGAACCATTTAAGACTCAGAAAGACCCGAATTCAAGCTTAATTTCTGCTATAAATTGGCTATATAACTCTAGACAATTTTTTTAACATCTTAATGTCCCAGAAAATATTGTAAGGCTCTAAGTTACAGAATAGACACTGATATTCATTAAACAGAAGAAGTTTGGATTGGAGATCCCTAAATCAATTGAATCAGAAATCTGGTCCAAAAAAAATTGGGGGTGGGGGGTTGCATGCAAGAACACCTTGCTTATTTTAATGAGTTTAAATTATCATACTAAGACAAATCTCATTTAAAGGAACTGAAAGAATTTGCTCCCTGATACTGGTTATCTTTAAGACTAAAGATAATTTATTGTCTCAATTGTTTGTGAAAACATGATGGGGATTTCAGATAAAATAGTAAAACAAATTGTTAAAGGGATATGTAGGCATTTACAAATAGATAAAGTGACAGCTAAGAGGCAGCAAGCATTCATTAAAAGGCAGTCATTTCCTTCTTTTGACAGGGCTATTAGACTAATGGATTAGGAGAATGCCATGTGAATAGTATAACTGGTTTTCAGCAACATGTTTAACAAATTCTTTCATAATCGCCTTGTATACATGATTAAAATATAGAGATTAGATGAAAGTTCAGTTTGGAAGGTGTTGGGAGCCAAAGAGGCCTGAGCCAGGACTTCAGATAATTACCTTGATATCAGTGGACCCGAATATCAAAGACCTCTCTGAGAAGCAACTTTTCATCAAGTTAGCTCCTGAGTTCTTTTGATATGGATTACACTTATAAAGATGTTGTATGAGTTCTGAGACCAACAGGCTCTGCCCCAAGACTTCAGTTGTTCGAAACCAAAATATCTAAATTTTTAGGTGGTCAGTTCCTATGAAGATGTACTTGATGATGCGGCTTTGGCTTCAGGCCTTGAAGCCAGCTCTCAAAAACATCCTTTGTAATGTGACTGCATAAGAAAGGAGTTAACTGGCTCTTCCTAAGACTTTTTGGCACCTAGAGAATAAAAGGTCTTACTGCCATGCTACTTCCAGGATATGACAGACTAAGATAATGATATGAATACTTGAGATCCCTTCCTTTGTCTCATTGCTCTATAAAAACCTTGTCCTAAGAATCAATAAATGGAGTTCATCATTCTTGAACTACCCATATGGCTTGGTGCTTTCTTATTCATGTCTCTGAATCATTCCAAGCGCTGGACACTGAGCATCCCAGGGCAGGCAGGCATAGAAATGAATGACTGCTGGGACCTAAAGAGTGTTGTTTTATTGTCGTTATTTATGGAGGCCTCTCGTGGAGTTCACAAGGCTCTGTGCTTAACCCCACTATATTCAATATTTTTCTCAATGATGGACAAAGTCACCAATGTCTTTGTTTTACATGACACAAAGTGAGGAACAGATACCAATGAGTAGTAGGAAAGGCTAAGAATTCAAAATATAAAAAAGGGAATTAAGTACACGGCTGAAGCTAAGAAGTCGAAATGACTCATAGTCTGATGAATCTCTCAGTCTTCACTCACCAATGAAAATGACCAATTGTGTCTGTCCTGGTCATGGCTCAGAGTATGGTACAATGAGTCACTCAGAGTGTAAAAGTTCACATAAATGATCCCTTTAAAAAAATCCACCCCCACGTTTAGTAAAAGATCATCCATATGAGGGCGGCCAGGTAGCACAGAGAGTAAGAGCACCAGCCCCAGAGTCGGGATGACCTGGGATCAAATCCGGGCTCAGACACTCAGCACCCACCCAGAAACACCTGGCCATGTAACCTTGAGCAAGTTACTTAACCCCAATTGCATAGGGGCAGCCGGGTATCGCAGTGAGTAAGAGCACCGGCCCCAGAGTCGGGATGACCTGGGATCAAATCTGGGCTCAGACACTTAGCACCTACCCAGAAACACCTGGCCGTGTAACCTTGAGCAAGTTACTTAACCCCAATTGCTTTTAAAAAAATAATAAAATTAATTAAATAAAATTAAAAGATCATCCATATGGGGGTGGCCAGGTAGCACAGAGAGTAAGAGCACCAGCCCCAGAGTCGGGATGACCTGGGATCAAATCTGGGCTCAGACACTTAGCACCCACCCAGAAACACCTGGCCGTGTAACCTTGAGCAAGTTACTTAACCCCAATTGCTTTAAAAAAAATAATAAAATTAAAAGATCATCCATATGAAGGAAAGAAAGAAAGAGAAAGAGAGAGAGAGGGGGAAAGAAAGAGAGAGACAGAAATCTCAGGAGAGTAAAAGCAAGCAAAAATGGCCAACAAGAAAATTAACAGCAATTGTCAAGGAGTTTCCTTGTGATCTCAGGCATTCCTCTGTCAAAGTCCTAAAACTCTTTTTATAACCTTCTTGCCCAATGAGCCCATAGCTGAGTCCCAGATAATTCTACTTGGGACAAAAGTTAACTCAATCTCCCCTGGATCTTGTGCAAATATGGTAACTCAAAATGTTATGCTATATGTTAACTCAAACCATCCCAGTTTCATTAGAGTCCTGGCCTGTAAAACCTTTCACGCTATTTCGTACTGAAACATGTTCATTCTTGGGTCAGAGGACCAATACTTTTATTGCTGACTGAAATATAGGGGGAAAAATTGGTATCTCTATCCTGAACATCCAATTATTCTAAGTGAAACTCCCAAGGTTATTTACTTGGACCTAGGAAGCATCCAGGAGCTTGATAGTAATTGAAAAGAAAAGAATGTTCTCACAACATTTCAAGGAATAGATTGAATTCAAGAAGTTAGAGACTGAAAAAGAAGAGTGAAAATGGAGGACAGCCTAAACTGCTTTTGATTTTTGCTGGCCAGGTGGGATGTAACTATGGGTCTGACTCACAAAAGGAGTCAAAGGAGCCCTTGGAGGTGTGGCTACCAGAAAATGGCAGTTAACATCAATAAAAGTCCTAAAGAGGATCATACTGGGAGACATTAGCAGAAGATGTCAAGGAGGACCAGTAGATGGCATTACAGCAGAGAAAATAGCCTATGAGTGACCATGACCAGCTTGCACGACAATATCCTCTAACTTAATTATATTACTTGCTCTGTGGCAAAGAACAAGAAAGGTTAGCACTTCAAATAGAGGGAATATTACATCAGGCTACTCTTGGACTTATAAAAGAAATAATGGTAAGATGTAACAAGTTTTGATTTTCATTGACATCCAAAGTGTGCCCTGGATCTGAGGTAGCTTTCAAGGAGCCTATATTTGCTTCTCTAAAATTCTCCATAGAGGATCTGTCAGACACAATGGAGATCTTCCTCTTATTCTTTGGTCAAGAAAGACAATGTAGTAGTAAGAATGCCCATTATCATCTCCTTTTCCAGTCATACATATTCTCAACAAATCTAATGCCACATATCTCATGCAAATCATCACTGAATTTGTAATATACTGCAGCCTGCTTACATTCACTATCTATATTTCTTTCCCTTGGTCTTTGAGTCAAATGCAATTTTTATTTTTCTGAGAATGAGGCATTCAATTATATAGCATGACTAAAATATATGTATTAAAAATATAAAGTTTAATTGGGACAATTACTACATTCTGCAATTAGATTTTTAAAACCCTACAAGATTGGAGAGATCTGAGTAGACCCAAGTTCATGTGAAAAAGACCTAGAAGTATTTTTGTACTGCTAGATCAATATAAGTCAGAAATATGATGCAGTAATTACAAAAGTGAATTCAGCCTTATGCAATATTAATAAAAGTATTCATTATACAGAATGAGGCAGTGATGCCCCCATCCCTTCCCATGACAGGACACATTTCAAGTATTCTATTTAACTCTGAGCACATTTTAAAAGGAACATTTGCAGTATGTGTATCATCCAGAGGTGGGTGGCCAGAACAGTGATGGAATTTGAAACAATGCTATACAAATATCCACTGAAGGATACAAAGTTAGTGAGCCAGGAGAACAGAATTAGTGGTGTTTGTGGCTGCAGTCTTCAAAAATGTGCAGGATTGTCAACCAAAAGAGGAACTCAATCTGTTCTGCTAGCTCTAAATAGAAAATACAGAAGTATATTTTTAAAATTGTATTGATGTCTTTTTTTCAACACCAAAATCATTTCCTAATACTTTTATTTCTTGCTACTAACTCAACTTGACATCCCAAACAAGACCTTCCCTTGAAGGAATCTATGAATGTTACAATTATAGATAACAACACCTACAACTCTGCACTTGTGTCTCCATATCTTTCTACAGAGAGGAATTCATTAGGTCTCATTGTTTGTCCTCTAGAATTAAGATTAGTCACTACACGTCATCTGAATTATTATGTCTTTTATTATTGTTTTCATTTATATCACAGTAGTTATTGTTATTATGGTTGTCCTTGCTCTGCTTTCATTACTTTGTACCAGTTGATACAAATCTTCAAGGAACAGTATATTTCAGCTACATAACAAGGGGAAAAAATTCCAGTACAATTATAGCTATCCAAAATGGAATGAAATATCACAAGAGTTAAGGAGTTGCCCATCACTAGAGGACTTAAAACAGAGGCTGGATGACCACGTGTCTAGGGAAAATACCTAGCAATGACCATGACCAGCTTTCAGCACAAAAGCCTTTCTTAGCATTATGACATCACCCACCCCATGGCAGAGAACAATAGGCATCATTCAGTGGAGACAGAGTGGTCATTTCAGTGGCCTGTTTGGGGGTTGTTGAAAGAAACATTAGTGGCAATATTAAGTTATGATTTTGAAAGGCTGTTGACCAAAGTGTGCCCCACATTTGAGAAATAACATAAAAGAGATTCTTGCTTGAAGTAGGAGTTGGACCAGATTTCTCTTTTACTTACTAGATTAGCTCATATGCATGTATGAAGTGGTACAAAAACACAATTTACATCTCTAATTCACAGATCTATTTATCAACAACTATTTGTTAAGTTTTTTTTTTTTTGGTTTGGTTTTGTTTGCCTTTTGGAGAACAATTGGGGTTAAGTAACTTGCCCAAGGTTACACGGCTAGTTTTTGTGTATTCGTTAAGTGTCTGAGGCCGGATCCGAACCCAGGTCCTCCTGATTCCTAGGCTGGCGCTTTACTCACTGTGCCACCTAGCTGCCCCTATTAGTTAAGTTTTTTATAATGTGACTAGAAATGTGCTAAATTTTGGGTATAGAAAGACAAAAATTAAAAGTTTTTCCTCCTAACGAACTTAATTTCTATTCAGTGGAATATCATGAACATGAATAAGTAGAAAATAAATGCAAAGTAAGAATAAAGGTGGTTAGATCATGTAAAAGATAAAAACACTAACCTTAGAATCAGGAAGATCTAAGTTCAAATCCTGCCACAAACACTTCCTAGCTCTGTAGCCTTGGGCACACCATTGAATTTCTTTCAGTCTCACTTTCCCCACTTTTAGAAAGGGGATAATTATGGCACCCATCTTACATTTTTTCTGAGGAACAAATGCAAAGGATATGATATATGTAAAGTACTTTGTAAACCTTAAAGCCTTACATAAATGTTACCTAATATTACTATTATTATTAGGAGTTGGTAAGATCATAAAATGCCTAATGTGGAGGGGCTGCTAGGTGGCACAGTGAATAGACCACTGGCCCTGGAGTCAGGAGGACCTGAGTTCAAATCCAGCCTCAGAAACAACACAAAAAACTAGTAGTGTGACCTTGGGCAAGTCACTTAACCCCAATTGCCCTCCAAAAAACAAAAACAAAATGCCTAATGTGGAAAGCAGCTTCTGAGCTGAGCTTAAACAAACAAACAAAAAAAAAAAAACCCTAGGGTCTTATTCAAGGATTGCATTTGAGACATGAAGGAGAGCCCATACAAAAGCCAGGAAATAAAGGCTGATAGAATGACAATGTTAGTTGGCCTGGACCTAAGAGTTTATGAAGGGGAGTAATGTATAAGAAGGTCGGAAGAGTAAGTTGCAATCAAGTTGTGGAGAGTTTCTGATGTCAAATGAGGAGATCTTCACTGCAAATGTAACATTAGGAATCACTGATCAGAGGAATGACATGACAAGATCTATGCTCTAAGAATATCACTTTGACAGTAGTATGGATAAGGGATTGGAGAGGGGAAAGTCTTGAGGCAGGGATAACTATTTAGAGTAGTCATCTTGTAGCAGTCTGGTGAGGTATAAGGTCCTGAAGCAGAATAGTGGCCATTGAGTAGAAAAAAAGGATATTGTGGAAGTATAAGGTAGAAGTGCTAAGACTTAACAAATGATGGAGGGGGTGGTGTAGAGGATGACACCAAAACTGCAGACCTGTGGGACTGGAAGGATGATGGTGCCCTTTAAGGAAAAAGAAATCTCAGAAGAAGTATGAATTTTATGGAGAAAATAATGAGGTTTCTTTTGAGTGTGTTGTTTGACATGTCTGCCTACAGTAGATTTAGTTTGAAATATAGGTAACTGGTGATGTGAGAATGGAGCTGAGAAGAGAGACTGTTATAGAGGCTTGTAGCAGCAAGCACCCCAAGCGCGTCCTCAGGGTTTGCTGCCCATACAGGTTCTTGGATCTGCTTTGTTAAAGGAAAGCAACTCAAAATGGGTTAACAAGCTTACTTTAATCAGTCAGACATATATCGTTTACCTTGTTCAGGGGAAAAAGGTCAGCACTCCGAACTTCAAAATATACAGACAGAATTATCAAGACATTAACAGATCAAGTAGACAGCTTTCCAAACTGTCCAACCACTACATCCATACCCAGTCAACATCTGGGTTTCCACATCTGGGTTTTTCAAAGCCGGGGGACTCTCAACAACGGCTTCCCAGAATTCAGATCAAATCACAGAACACTTCTCAAAGTGAGTCCCAAAACAAAGCTACACATCAGGGCTTATATAGCCTTCTCCTGGCTCAGAGAATGTAACAACCTTATTGACCCACTGGACAATCAAAAAGTATCTACTGAAAAACAAGCCTCCCACCCCAGGCTCCAGGTGCACGTTAGCCTAGGGGAAGGGAAGATCTTTAAATCTGCATTTCCATTACAAGGCTAGATAACATAAATCTGGGAGTCATCTACACAGAAATGAAAATTAAACATATTTGTTTAATGAATTCAGCTGATGTTTTCTTCCCCCTCCAAAAAATGGAGTATATAGAGAGATAAGAAAAGGTACAGGAATTGGGATGGCTAGATGGTACAGTGAATAGAGTATAGGCCCTGAAGTCAGGAGGACCTGAGTTCAAATCTAGACTCAGACTGTTAACACTTACTAGTTCTGTGACCTTGGGCAAGTCACTCAACCTCAATTGTCCTGCCTCTGCCCCTGCGAAGAAGAAGAAGGAGAAGGAGAAGGAGAAGGAGAAGGAGAAGGAGAAGGAGAAGGAGAAGGAGAAGGAGAAGGAGAAGGAGAAGGAGAAGGAGAAGGAGAAGGAGAAGAAGAAGAAGAAGAAGAAGAAACTGTGGCTCAAACAAATTTTGACTTGCCCAAGTGTCACATAGTAATTAAATGGATCTGAAGCTAAACCTAGATGATCTATTCCTAATCCATTCCTCTTCTCCTTTACATTTCTGGTTGAGAATGAATGGGTAAATGATATTGTTTTAGTTTTGTGTATAACTTCACTATTCAGCAGAGATAATACAGAGGCTCTCTAGAGCAGTATGAAGGGTATCTCCCACTGGCCCCCAGTAGGTTTTTCTGTTTACACTGGATCATTCTCAAATTAAGGCAAAGCGCAGCTATCTGAAGCCATACATGGAATCACAACCTGCATTTTCTATGTGTAAGAAGAAGCTTTTCTAGGAGTGTTAATAAGATACAGAGTTTACCTTTGAGATTCTTAAG
This sequence comes from Petaurus breviceps papuanus, assembly GCF_028583685.1. Classification (NCBI taxonomy): domain Eukaryota; kingdom Metazoa; phylum Chordata; class Mammalia; order Diprotodontia; family Petauridae; genus Petaurus; species Petaurus breviceps. Next base: position 9,811,423 of record NW_027187332.1, on the reverse strand, counting down.
TCATTGCTGTCTCCAGTCTTACTTTAATAACCTAATCTTGTTTTGCTGAAAAAGCAGAAAGGATGGGAGAAATGTTCCTGGACAAATAATGCAATATGCTTGGGAACAGTTGCTTCCCATAGACATAGACTCATTATGAAAGTAGATAGTTCCTTCTAGACTGAAGATGGAACTGCCCATTATTCTAAGACTATCCACTCTTTTAAAAAGCAAAAATGCTTATTGTTGCCATCTGCTAAATAGCAAAGGGTTAGACACACATTCAATGCCATGTATTTTAATATGCTCCCTCTCTGTAGACAAGTAAACTGTCTTCTTTTTATCTCAAGAGAACAATACAATTGAGTGATATTCACAAATGAAGGCGGAATTCTACTGAAATTTCTATCATTTCTAGAAATTTAAAACTCTTATAATTGAAACTAGAATTATTTATAGGGAAATTTTATCTACATTAATGAAATTAGAAATCCAGTATATTAAGACTTCAAGAAATGCTTATTTAAGTGATTTAATTATTGCACAAGATGCTTTTTTCTAAAGATAATGTTACTAATTATACTTTAATAAACCAAAGCTAACCACACAATTAAATAGTTCAAACCTTTAACATAAAAATTCCAATTTAATTTGTAGATGAAACAGTCTTCCGAATGTAATTCACTCACTAGTATTTTAATCTTTTTAAAGTTCATTCAAATCCATCAATATGTGAATCAAAATAGCTTTTGTCATACAAACTATTCATTAAAATATTAACATATATTTATCAAACATCAGCATATCCTGTGTGGACATTCTTTTTGCCATGATAGCACAGCATATCAAGAATTCTAAAAGATGCAAATTTTTTGCAAGTACATGGTTGAAGGAAAACAGTTTTAGTGCCAAAAAGATGAAAATGCTATGAACAGGGAACAATGCTTCTGATATTTCACTTCCATTGTTATGTAATAGTGAGCTTTGTTATGTAAAAGTGAGCTTAAACAATGAAGCCCTTGCCTCATTTTGCTTAACAAATAATAACAAATTTTGCTTAACAAAATAAATTTTTCTATTTATTCTAATATTAAAGATAAGTAAATAACTTAATTGTTTCACCTACCAATCAAATCTCTGAGGCAATGCCAAAACTTCAGAGTAAAGCCCTCTACTATTTTATGTACATAACTTGGAGGGAGAAAATTCTCTCTCCATTTGCTGAGAGCAGAAGATTTCTACCTTGCCACACTGACACTGGGCATTCTCCCAGGGTTTGGAATAATGAGTCCTTTATCATCTTATCACCATGTAGTGCAAGAAGACATTATAAATGGCACCTCAGGCAACTGTATATTTGTAGACAATGATTCTACTTTGAAGTCTAACATGGGCTTAGCTCCAGGACAAAATCTGGAAGAAGATTCTAAAGTTTCTCTCAGGTCAGCAATGGGGAATAAAACTGAAATGATTTAGCTTACAAGTTTTTAAAGATCTGTTGGCTCATATACTTAGTCAATCTAAAATACCAAGTTACACAAACTGGCCTATTTAGTGTAAATTGAAAAAATATTATTATGTATAAGGGTTTAGTTATATTTTCTCATTAAAGAGTTTTTTTGTTTTGATTTTTGAGTCAGAGTATTCTGAAAAGCTATTAACTTTTAATTAACTATAGTTAATTATATAACTATATATTATACGTATAATATATATTACATATATAACATATATTAACTATAGTTAATAATATAGTTAACTATAATTAACCTTCGGAGGTAAAAGTTCCTATCCTAGGAGTTGAGTTATGTATTAAAAGTCAATTTTAATCCAAAGATTAAAGAAATTTTTAAAGAATGAGTAACATATACGGTTAAGAATTATCAGATGAATATATCACAAGTTGAATGATTTGGTTCAATGGAATGAGTCAGCTGTCCTAAATTGCCATTTTAGCATGCTATGTCCTTGGATAAGATATTTATGACATGCTTACTCCTTAATGCTCATCAATGAAAAATAATCTGTTACTTAAATCAGAATTGACAATTTGGATATCATGTTCTGCCTTACCTATGTATGGGAAGCAGGCTATTTTGGGTGCATCCTATATCATGGGAAAGTTCAAACTCTCAGATTAAAACTTTATAAACTTTTAAATGGGTAGAAATAAAATATTTAATACTGTTCAGGGATGGGGTGATCATTTCAAGATTTATTATGTGGGTAAGAATCAGTCCATTCCTGGAAATTTAAATCACATTCTCTTTTAGAAAAGTAGATTAAAAACTTTGAGGAAAATCTTGGAGGGAGGCAGGGAACATTAAGTAAAATGAAATTATTATTTCTAATAGGAACCCAAAATTAAAAATATTTTTACCACATGGTTACATTACTATGTGATTTTTATATGTAATGTACATCTAACAAATTTAAATTTGATTCTTAGGATTAAATATCTTAGAAACTCATTTGCCTTTTGTGAAATTAAGAAAAAAAAGAAAAGATGCATTAAAGTAAGGTTAAATTAGATTTTACCATCTGTTTAATAAGATAATTTCAGGCCTGGTGTAATAATATACTTCCAGATATAAAATTTCAAGATGAGCATATCCAAAATTAGTAATTGACCTGCCTTGTAGAAAGATATATAGATGCTTATTTAATCTCATTACTATCAAACTCGTGATTTGTTTTATGTCAAATGAAACCTATTAAATTACTACTAAATGAATATGAAATACATAATTAATGCAAAACTCAAATACAGAACGCAGATCAAATTTTATAACTTAGAATTCATATTTTAATTTGATTGCATAACTGTCACTTACTTTGGTTTTTATGTAGATGGTAAGTTAGGAAATGTTCACTTCCTTGTCATTCATTAAAATACTAAATCCTAGATTTAGAGGGAACCTCAGATTTCACTGAGTTAAATTCTTAACCAAAACATGAATTTTGCCTACATTATCCCTGACAAGTGTCTACTAGACTGTATTTGAAGATAAGGTATATATTGCTAACTAAGGCACTTTTGTTGTTATGTCTATTCAGTCACATCTAACTCTTTGTGACCCCATTTAGGATTTTCTTGGCAAAGATTCTGGAGTGATTTGCCATTTCCTTCAGCTCATTTTATAGATGAGGAACTGAGGCAAATAAGGTTAAGTGACTTGCCCAGGGTCACACAGCTAGTTTGTATCTGAGGCCAAATTTGAACTCAGGACCTCCTAACTATAGGACTGGCACTCTATCCAAAGGGCCACCTAGCTCTCCTAGATGTATACCATCCCATTTTTTTTGATAATTCTATTTCTACCCTAAGAAACATTCAAAAGTATCTCCCAATGTCCAAAGTCACACACAGTGTACACCATTCATGGATGGATTGGTTTCAGATCTAAAGGGTGACAGTTTAAAAATTGTGACTTTACTACACAAGTCATTGACAAGAAACCTCTATATCCCATGATAACAGCCCACTTAAAATATAGTCATAAAATAAAATGTAAATTATGTGTAATCTCACTCCCCAGACAGGGGAGAAGCTACATATGGAAAACATTTTACAGAATTAGTATGACCGAGAGGACTTGAAGATAAACCTAAATATGATTGAGATTTTATGTTATCCTTATCTTCAGGGCAAAAATTATTATGAGTAATAGAGAGATCTGAAGTGACACTGAATTCTACCAGTCAATGCACCATATAGGGATATGCTGATTGATAAAGAAAGCTACAAAGCACAATAAAAGAAGTGTGCACCCACCTATAATGATAGGGAGGGAACTAAGAACTAAATTGATCTATATTGTTTCAGGGACATGGCATCTCTGAGTTTCAGTTTCCTCCCATGTAAGATAATGGCACCAACCTCATAAGACTATTGTAAAGATTAAATGAGATAATAGGGAAAAACATTCTGCAAATCCAATGTACTATATAAATGTCAATTTATATACATGAAAGTCAATAACTTACATAGATTTTTAAATAGTTTTAATAAAGTTAGTAATAATCTTCCTAGCACCTTATTGATCTCTGGCAAGAACTTTAGAAAGGGACCTCTGGTAAAAGGTTCTTTATGTAGAGAGTCACCATTTCTTTTTTACCCTAAGCATTTTCTCAGTATAATATACTACTGATCACTCTTACTTTGGATGCCCATTTTGAATTTGGCATCTATGGCACTTTGTCTACCTAAGACAGTCTTACATTGACTTCTATTTTCTGTGCATGCACAATGCAATTAGTCACTGAAACTCTGTTCTTTAATCCCTACTTTTTTCTGTTAGGGTCTATGAAGATATTAGCTTGAAGAGAAGTTTTCCCATGTGTAACCCTACAAAACCAAATCAATACATTGGTCATCTCTGAAAACGTATATTTATCTGAATATGTCCAAACCACAATGCCTAGATCTAAGACAGGATTCCAGCTCCAATGTTCCTTTGCCAAAACTAAGGGGGGCATCTCCAGTCATCCTGACCAATATTTCTCCACTGGAAATGTATGGCTGTGAAAGAAAGAGTGAGGCTGGTGACTTTGCACAGCTCTCCCCCACTTAAATCCAATTCACTTGCAAGTCTTCTTGATTCCATGGTCCTCCTCAAGAACAAAGGACAAGGGGCGGCCAGGTAGCACAGTGAGTAAGAGCACCGGCTCCAGTGTTGAGAAGACCTGGAGATCGAATCCCAGGCTCAGACACTTAGCACCCACCCAGAAACACCTGGCCTTGTAACCTTGAGCAAGTTACTTAACCCTAATTGCTTAGGGGCGGCCAGGTGGCTCAGCGAGTAAGAGCACTGGCTCCAGTGTCAGGATGATCTGGATCAAATCCAGGCTCGGCACCACACCCAAAAATAATAACTGGCCGTGTAACCTTGAGCAAGTTACTTAACCCCGATTGCTTTAAAAAAAAAAAAAAAAAGAACAAAGGACAAACAACAACAAAAACAATTCTAGTCATCTTCCTCATTCTCCTCCCATCAAAACTTGGACTCTCCCCCTGGTCTGAAATAAAAATGTGACCTCTTGGGACGGCAAGGTGGCACAGTGAATAGAGCACCAGTCCTGGAGTCAGGAGGACCTGAGTTCAAATCTGGCCTCAGACACTTAACACTTACTAGCTGTGGGACCTTGGGCAAGTCACTTAACCCCAATTGCACTGCCTTCCCCCTCTAAAAAAAAAAAGAAAAGAAAAAAATGTGACTTCTAGGTAATGAACTCTCCTAAGAAATCCAGAGAGGTAAGTATGATCAGCTAAAAATTAGGCTCCAACTTAATGAGAGAAGCAGAAACTTTAAAGGAAACTACATAACTTTCTAACAGCTTAGGCCATCCTCATGAATTTTATCCCTAGATGTGGGGAGAAATCTGTTGTGACCCAGACTGTGACTTTGAAGTGTCCATGCTTTTCTTTAGTGGACCCACAAGTCCTGCAGCAATTAGGAAGCTTCTGGGTGGATACCATTCCTACATATTCACTCTTGAAGCAGGAAAGGGGACTTAAGCTTCCTTTTCTTCCCCTTCTCATCATCATATCCCCCTGACATAATCCTCTCCTCAACATATCCTCCTTATTAGAATCTCTAATAAAGAGTAAGTGAGCCTCCTGCTTGCCAAGGTCAACCCCAAGGTCAATCCTTGACATCATACCCTTCTATCTCTCCTATTAGGCAGCCTCCACTAAGATCCCTCTATATCTGATTCTGTCTTTATCTCTGCCTCTTGTTCCCATGTCTTATCTCTTTGTTTATCTGTATGTCTTTTTCTTGTTCCTTTCCTCCAAATCACCCTCATCTTTAAAAAATCTTCATTAGATCCTACCATCTAATATAGCTACCGTCCTGTTGGGATGGACAGGTAATAAGTATTTGTTAAATACCTACTATGTGCCAAGAAATGTATTAAACACTTCCCAAATATTATATCATTTTATCCTTATAACAACCTTATAAGGAAGGTACTGTCATTATCCCCATTTTACACTTGAGGAATTGGAAGCAGACAGTGACCCAGAGTCACACAGCTAACAAATGTCTAAGGCTTGATGTGAAATCAGGTCTGCTAGACTCCAGATACAGTGCTCTAATCACTGCACACTTAGCTGCCTGTACCACCATCTAGTCACAGCATCACAGCTTTGACATCATCCTCTCATTACATCATATAGCCAATCCACTGCCAAATCTTATTATTTCTATCTCTAAAAACATTTCTCATACACATATACAAGTATGTGTGTGCATCTTTTTTGATTGCTGAAATAGTCTCTTCCACTAGCTTCTTTCCTAAATTGAAGGCGTGGTCATGTCACCTACTTGCTCAATATATTCCAATATTCTATTATCTCTAGGAACAGATATAAACTCCTCTGTTTGGTATTAAAGTTCTTGATATACAGACCCTTTATTCTATTTCCAGTTTTCTTACCCATTACTGTATTCTACCAGCCATACTAGCCTAATTGCTATCCATTGCACATGAAACTCTGTCTTGAGTCTTATACTTTTGCACTGACTGGTCCCTCATGCCTAGAATACTCTTGTTTTTCACCTCCATCTCTCAGAATCTCTGGTTTTTTTCAAGGTCCATCTCTAATGCCATCTAGTGGCTTCCTGTCTAAAACTTCTTTTTAATATGGACAAACAAAAAGTAGTACGATGTAGTGGACAAAGAGCCTTCCTTGAAACCAGAAAGATTTGGGTTCATCTCCTGCTTCTGACACACACTGGCTTTATGACTTTGGGGAAGTCATGTAATTTCTCAGTGCTCTAGACAATTCTTTAAGACTAAGTTGCAGAGATAGTGCCTTCCTGAATTGGTACAAGGAGTTTCCTCACATGAGATTTCCCACTATGCCTGAAATCACAGATTCATTCCCTATCCCCTATATATATATACTATATCCCCACAATACTATAAAAGTCATTTGAGATCAACGACCATTTCTTCTTTTGTCTTTTAAACCTGAGCTCAGCCCAAGGCCAGGCATGTTATACATATTTAATAAATACTTCTTTGTTGATACACCCTAGTCCACAAGCCAACTCCCTCAAACGTACAAAATTTTCCTTTTAAAATTTCCTTACAATTTTCCTTCTTTTCTATAGCTTTCCTGCTCTCAAAACTTTTTGGTTCTTCTATATGTGGAGGATTTTGTTGCTAATTTCTTCTCTTCTGGAAAATCCCCTACCACTCACCTGGAATCTCACGAACACAATATATTGGTTTGTCCTCGAATGCAATATGAACCTGTTCAATTGCATTATAAGTTGCTCAGACCACTCTTTGTCCCCCCACCTCTAGCCCCTTAAAGTAAGCTTTGATATCATAGGATCATAGATACAGGACTAGAAAGGATCTTATTAATCATCTGCTTCTATCTCATTTCAGAGATGAAGATGAGGTCCAGACATATTAAGTGACCTATATAAGGTCAGTCCAATCCATGTCCTCTCTAGTCCAGTGCTTCACTCCTTTACATTAGGCAGCTTTATATCACCCCCAGTTGCCAAATCCAATTATTCTTCTACTATGTTATTAAAGTCAGCTTATTATTTTCTGGATCCACATTTACTGTCCAAGATCTGACTAACACCAAGATATTGTTCTTATTCTAAAACTGTTCCACGAAATGATAACATATTTATAGTATCTTCTAGCTTATAAAATACTTTAGACATATTATGTCACTTGATCCTCAACACAACCCAGTGAATTAGATTAACTACAATTTTCTCTGTTTTTTTCCAATAAGGATACCAAGAATAATGCAGTTTAAGTAACTTGTCCAAGGTTACACACTCAATAAATGGTAGTACCAAGACTAGAACAGTGCCACCCTTGAGCAAACAAGTCTTCATGTGTTGCTGTGGCCAAAAGAATTCATCAATAGGAAACCCATCTTCAAGTGATAAGCCTCTTTAAACTTACCTGGGCTTGTTCTCAGATACTAGACATAGAAATCATTCCTTGGCCCATACTCAAGGACTTCCAGCATGGTAGGACCTGCCAGACATTGCATTCTACCATCAAGGCTATTAAGTATCCAGAGTCATCCATACTCCACAGTGGAGTTGTAGCAGCAAGCACCCTAGCATACTCAGGGTGGCTGCCAATACAGGTTCTTAGATCTGCTTTTCTAAAGGAAAGCAACTCAAAATGGGTTAACAATCTTGCTTCAATCAATCAAACATATCATTTACCTAGTTCAGGGGGAAAAGTCAGAGCCTTAAACTTCAGAGTATACAGAGGTTACAAGCAGAAATTACTAGAAAGAGAAACATTTCAAGCAGACAGGCCTCCAACTGTCCAACCATTACATCCATACTTAGTCAGTTACCAGAGAGGGAAGCATCAACATCTGGGTTTTTCGCCTGGGGGGGGGGATCTCAACGGCTTCCCAGAGTCTAGTCTGGTCAAATCACACAACACTTCTCAAAGCGAGCCCCAAAGCAAAGCCTCCCATCTGGGTATATATAGCTTTCTCTTGGCTCAGAGAATGTACCAACCCTCTTGACTCACTGCCCAATCACCAAGTTATCTCCTGAAAAACAAGCCTCCCAGCACAGGCTCCAGGTGCACTTAAGCCTGTCAAAGGGCCTAGGGGCAGGCAAGATCTTACATAATACAATCTTAGAAAGATGGCAACAACATAAATTTACATTCCCATTACAGGAGTACAGGAGAAAGATGACTTAATGGATGGAACCAAACTCTCCATTCTCAAAAAATCTGCTACTGACCAACCTATCAATTACCTATACCACTCCTTTCCCTCCAAGCAAGATATGTGATAATTAATGTCTCTGCATTAACAACCTATGAAGTAGACAGGACACCCTTATTTTATATTTATTTATTTGGGGGGGGGGGCAATCAGGATTAAGTGATTAGCCCAGGGTCACACAGCAAGTAAGTGTCTAAGGTTGGATTTGAACTCAGGTCTTCTTTACTCCAGGACTGGTCCTCTATCCACAGCACCACCTAGCTACCCCAGCGTCCTCATTTTATTGAATGCTTTGCAAACATTCAAGTGAGATATAAATGTGAGATGTAAATAAGATAATATTACACATGAGGAAACTGAGTCTCAAAGAGGCTGAGATTTGCCTAGGCTAAGATATTTAATAAGCAGATGTGGGATTCAAAACTTTTCTCATGATTCTTAGTGAAATGTTCCTGTAGTCCTTCTATATAAAGGAAAAATGTATCTGTGTATATGTATATGTATATGCATATGTATATATATATACACATATGTGTGTTTATATATTTGTATTTATATATATACATACACATAAACATATATGTGTATGTGTATATATACACATATATATTTATAATGTTATATTATACCCATATAAATTAGGTAGTAGAGGAATAAGAGTACTGGACTTGGAATATGGAAGATTTGGGTTTCAATCCTGTGTCAGACAGCTGTGTGACTCTCATAGTCCAAACTCTCAACTTTAGCTTATTTCTTCATATGTAAAACCAAAATAATGGTACTTACCTCTCAGAGTTTTTATAGGAATCAATCAAGACAACACATATGAAATCCTTTAACTTAATAAATAAATACTGAAAATAAATCTGTATGAACATAATCTGTAAATAATAATACTAGGTAGCACTTGAAAAGACCTTTAAAATTTGCAAAATATTTTTACAAATATCATCTCATTTTATTATCACAACAACCATGGGAGATCAGTGCTATTATTATTTTTATTTTGCAGATGACGACATTCAGGGTGACAGAGGTTAAGGGATTACTTAGTGTCATACAGCTAGTAAGTATATAAGGCAGGATTTGAACTCAGGTGTTTCTGATTCCAGGTCCAGTGCTCTATCTACTGCACCACCTAGTAATTTCTCTCTATATTAAAGGCAGTGTGATGTAATGTAAAGAGAGCTGACCTTGGTGCTAGGAACACCTAGGTCCAAGTACTGTCTCTGATACATACTGGCTTTCTGACATTGGGCAAGCCACTTAACCCCTCAATGCCCCCAGGCAACTCTCTAAGACTGTAAGTGGCAGAGGTTTCCCACTGAAAGCTTCTTGCACCAGTGAAATCACAGGTTCTAATACGTATGCATATATATAGAGAGAGAGAGAGAGGGAGAGAGAGAGATACAGAGATACACACACATATGCACATGTGTACATATACACACATGTTTGCATAACATGTAAATGTGTACACATATATGTATACATAATGTGTCTCTATCCATACATAATATATAAAATAAAAACACAACAATGGAACCCTTTCTAATATTAGTTTGGGGTCCATTTCTAACAATATCTATTTTATGGATGAGTAAACCAGCTCAAGTATAAGTTAAATGAACTCAAATATACATATATGTATATATACACATATATGAACTGTATTCCTATGCATGTAATTACATATGTATGTGTGTATACATACATATATATATATATACACACACACAGATACATATATCTCAATATCACAATTAAAATACTAAGGAAAAAATCTCTAAAAACCTATGTCAAGAAAATTCCAGTGTGACCACAACAGACTTCTGCTTTTTCTGTTCTTTTCAATTATGGAACTGAATTCATCAGTAAGAATTAGTAGAATTCATTAGTAAGGCTACTATTTATTAAGTTGGTTTTGGTCTTCTGCTTGTATTTGTACTTTTGTACCTATTCTACCAAGAAGCCACTTCAATACAGAGAACCTTAGCCTCCTCAGCAAATTAAATCTGGAGGATGGTTTCAATACCTTTTGTCAAAAAAAAAAAAACCACAAAGTAGTCTAGCCCACATGGCAGATATTAGTCCCACTAAAATATTATATATAGAAATCCTGGAAGGGAGATAGTTTGGGATTAACAAGTAATGATACTCTGGAGGAAGAACCAGAAGTATTTTACATGAATAAAAATCCATTTCTTATTCAATGTGAAATAACTGCATGGTGCTGCAATCATTAAAGGAAACACATTTCCTAAGACTAGTGCAAATCCCATTATTGAGGACACTTTCAAACAGTTTTTAAACTCATTTCCAGTTGATTATGCACTAATTGGCATGGTTAGTTTTATGCTGACAATTGATTTTTCTAGGTGAAATGGTCTATAGTGAAGTCAATCTCTTATCCCACAATTCCCCCAAATGCAATCTTCCATTGAATCTATCCAGACAAACTAATTGTTAAATTAGATAACCACTACAGGTTATTGAAGGCTTTTCCAATATATTTTTCTTTCTGCACCAAAAGGTAACTACACGCATATTTGCCCTTTCAATTAATTTGAATATGGTCACATGAAGTGTCAGTAATTTAAGCATATACAGAATTCCTGAACATTTTCTGAGGAAGAATACATATAAAATGAATATCTTCAGAGAGGGATGGAAAAGACTTAGGTTTTGGAACATAAGCCTGACAACATCACTGTATGTAGATTGCTATCTCCTGTCCAATCAAATCAGAATTCAGGATTGACCATTAAGAATTCCCTGTTAGAAGATACACACATTTGCATGTATACACACATCTTTTCCAGCAGATATTCCCTCTTGTGGTATAAGGTAAAGGGTTTTAGAGACAGAAGCAACAGTTTCAAGACAACTTGAAACATAGAGTACACAGAATGCTTCAGATATCCTATTCATTTTTTATACCTGATTCATCCATCTTTCCCTTGATATTTCTTTTAAGAAAACTCATTCAGTTTTAAAATAGAACCTATCCTTAGTCAAACCAGTTGAAAAACTGACTCATTGGGCTATCACACTCACACACACATATGTATATCACCATAGAAACTGAATGATTGAGATAATGTGGTTTCTCCACAAAATGTCAAGGACTATTTCAATAATAACCAAACAATAAGAGATACGTAGCATAAAGATCATGAAAATATCCATCAAACTTATGGTTTCCAAGACTAGAAACTAAATTACTTCTCCTAATTTTAGAAATTGCTAAAAAAAAAAACATTTATTTCTATAAATAAACCTCTCTCTGTCTGTCTCTCTGTCTCTCTCTCTGTGTCTCTCTCTCTGTCTCTGTCTCTGTCTCTGTCTCTCTGTCTCTCTCTCTCTCTCTGTCTCTGTCTCTCTGTCTCTGTCTCTGTCTCTCTGTCTCTGTCTCTGTCTCTGTCTCTCTGTCTCTCTCTGTCTCTCTCTTTCTCTCTCTCTCTCTCTTTCTCTCCCTCTGTCTCTGTCTCTGTCTCTCTCTCTCCATCTTTACCACCTCCCTTATAGTTCAGTCCCATAGTAGTAAAAGATTTTCCAGGAGATATCAATATGTTTTATTTTTACATAAGAAATTATGAATCTGTGGTAAAGAAGGCACTATTTAAAAGCCATAACTTTTACTAAAAATCAGAATTCCTTTTTTAACATAAAATAGGAAACCTCTCAGCTAGGTGCTTATATTGCTTTTCTACAGATGGGAGGCAGGTAAAGCAATTCTAAGTCCTGGGTCATTAACTGCTCTACTATTTGGATCTCACAGTGGCTCAGCAGCGAGCAGGATTTTAACATCTGACATTGCTTCACTTGAAAAAGAATCACTGTTATACAATATTAAAGACAAATGACTAGATAAATGTTACTTTTCTGCTGACAACTTAGCCCTAAGCATATTTTGTTAAGATGAACAGCGAGAAGTTTCAGAATCAGTTTGTCTGGAGAATACCTTAATGAAAATGGGTAATTTAGAGAGTAGCATTACACAGTTAGAGGCATTAAAAGGCATGAAGTGTTATTTTCAGAATCATCATCAGATGGTGATGATCACTAGAGGATGATTCCATTTGAAGTAAATTTCTAAGAACACCAAGGTGTTCCTTTAGGCAGAAATTATGGTGGTGGTGACCCGAACAAAAATCTATATCACTATCTCTACCCCATAGATTTTAATCAGCTAGTCATGGGTCTGTTTATAGCTAGCATCTAATTCTCCAGGCATGGGTTTGAGATTAGGATGCAATGAACTCATAAAAAATGAAAATAAAACTCACAATAATTTGACAAATATGTATGAATGAGGAATAATAACAATACCTAGCATTTACAATCTGCTTTAAAATTTGCCTAGCATTTTACAAATGCTATTTCTTTTGCCTCAAAACAATTGTGGCATATAGCTGCTTTTACTCTCCCATTTTACACATAAGGAAACTGAGGCAGGAAGAGTTTAAGACCTGACCTGGATCACACAGCTAAGAAATGTCCGAGGTGGAATTTAAACTCAGGTCTTGCTGATTCCAGGTTAATTGCTCCTTCCACTGCCAAGCCTAGCTGTCTAGGAAGGGGAGAAAATCTTGTAAGCATACATATATTGAGCTGACAGGAACCTTAGAAGTCACCCTAGTCCAGCCTCCTTGTTTTAGAGAAACACACTGAAGCCTAAAGAAATTAACTGACCCATCCATGGTCTCAGAGGTAGAAAGTACAAAGTTGAACCCAGATTCTCTGATTCCAAATTAAGCATTCTTCTTGCTGGGCAGTGACTCTGTCTCCCTTTTGCAGGAAAGGAGAATGTCTATAAGACATTCTGTTTCCTACTCTCGGGAGAAATTATTTATTCCTGTAATATCTTTTAAGGAACAAAGCTCTAAGTCACTAAGAAACTCCTTATGTCATAATCATTAATATCATTCTTTCCGGGGACAGCTAGGTGGCTCAGTGAATAGAGCACCGGCCCTGGAGTCAGGAAGACCTGAGTTCAAATCCAGCTTCAGACACAACACAAAAACTAGCCGTGTGACCTTGGGCAAGTCACTTAACCCCAACTGCCCTCCAAAAAGCAAAAAAAAAAACCCCATGCTTTCTTTAAAACAGGAATCTAGAATTGTTCATGGACAAAAATGTTAAGCTTGGCTTTGGCTTTATATCCCAGGGGACATACCTTCCACCTTTGAGTCACTAATTGTACATTAATTTTTTTTTCAGCTAGCATGGATGTACTTTCCAGTCCCCATTCATCTCAGTTTAGGTATGTCTTTGCTTTCATTGACCTGTACTCCTTGGGGAACTCCTCTCCTCTCCTCTCCTCTCCTCTCCTCTGTCCTCTTCTGTAACAGTAATAGAATTTAAAGATCCCCCTGTATTGGCTTAGTTTTTGTTGAAGTGAAGAGAGTGGGCTGAACTGGGGGGAGCTGGTGCCATGGGTTTATAGAAAGGCCCAAGCAGAGAGAAGGCTCAAGCAGAGAGAGGCAGAAGAACTTTTGAGAGCAGCATTGTGGAGGCAGAGAGAGAGAGGCCTGCTAAGGGCCAGTTAGAGCTGCCCAGGACTTTTGAGAGCTGCCACCCAAAGCTGTCAAGGACTGAGGAGATATGGCTGTGATGCTGGTATTTTGTTTGTCTGTTTTGATGTTGTTCTGCCAGATTTGTCTGCTGGTGAAGGACAGCACTATTGTTGCAGAGGTCCTACAACTTTGCTGTTGGTTTAGCAGCCTTGAAGAAGGATTTTCTTCTTGTATGTTTACAGAAATCCCAGAAGAGGGTCTTGCTGATGTTTTCAGGGGTCCTGAGACTGTTCTATAGGCAGAGAGAGTGAATTGAGGAGGACATTGGCAATATATCTTGTGGGTTTGTTAAGCTTTGTCTCCCCAGGATCAGAGATTGCTGAGAACTTGCCTGTGGTCAAGATGAAGAAAAGACCTCTCTGGGTATTAAATGCTGTGATGATATCTTAACATCGTTGTAGCTCAGGGGTAGATGGCCTTTGTGCTCTCCACTGCCCCTTTTGAGAAGGTGCTTGGCATTAACTGATCATAATTGTAATTCAGTTGTGATCCAGGGGTGGGAAACTTTTTACTTTTTTGTGTTCTGTGACTGACCAAATGAAGGTACTTTGTTTATGATTAGAAACTAATCTCCATTTGAGAAAAGAGACTTTGTGATTGACTAAATGAATGTACTTTCTAGGGGTGGAGTAGAACTTGGAAATTATTGAATTATACTTGGTGAATGCTGTATTTTAATTTTCTCTGTTCTGTGAATGTTTTGCATAAATTTGTCACTGAATAAAATAGACAATTACTATGCTGGTATTCTGAACCTTGGAAGTTGCCTCTGCTTGGCATTACACTATGGCATGGTGGCAAGGATTACAAAGCATAGTGCCTCTATTTGTTCCAGGATCCATGACCATTTAGATTGAGATTGTAAGGCCAAGGATCCTGGAGGGGTGGAAGAAAGACCTTAGCTTCCAAGATATCCCATTGCATTTGGGCAATCTCCAGTCATCCTGATCTATATCTTGCCACTGGACCCACATGGCTCCAGAGAAGAAAGTGAGGATGGTGACCTTGCACAGCTCTTCCTCACATAAATCCAATCCAAATGCTAATCACAACATCATCTTTCTGGTGTCATGATCCTCTTTGAGAACAAAGGACAAACAGCAACTCCTTGTACTTCCCCATAACTAAGACCTTTCCCCTGGCATGTCTCAAATCTTACCTCATCCAGATTTTGACCTATCATATCTTACCTGCACTAAAAAATAAATGTGTGTGTGTGTGCATGAGCACATGATTCTATTAATTCTCTATGGTCACACAAAGTGTCAATATTTCAAACATGTTATAAGGTGGGAATCCCTAACATTCTGTGAAGAGTACACACACACACACACACACACACACACACACACACACACACACACAGAAATACCTAAGGTCCTGAATGGTGCCAACTAAATAACCTAATGAAGCAATCTCTGACTTAGGCTAATCTTTCTCCTTCTAGCCCTAGGTCACACATTTTGGTATTCAAGTATTCTATTATTTGTTCTCTCATGTTTATTTTTTTTTCTTTTACAAGCAGACTACAATCTCCTTGAGATCAGAAAACATGTTACATACTAGTTTTTGTACTCCTTTCAGTGGCTGTCCCAGTGTTAGGCACATAGGCACTTATTAAGAATTTATTGAATTGCATTTTCGAATAACAAGAGCTAAATAAAGGGATACATTTTTAATACTCGTCTTCAGAAGGAAATGCTGCCCCCTAGTCTTCATTATTCCCCACCATATTGTTGATGCTATTTAATACTTTAGTACTTGAATGATAAGAATTTCAGTTTGGGTTTGTAGAAGGGTAGAGTCATGGTGGATTCATGAAGAAGAATTCTCTGGTCTTGTGTCACCTTCAAATTAAAGGATCTAAATAGCCATTTATGAGTTAATCTGGTTGTGTAGGCCCACAAAATGACTAGTCCATCTTTGACTGGCCTCTATTGTTCCTTTGGCAAAAGCAAATAACCTAATGTCTTTCTTAACTCTTTCTCTTCTATTCATTGGCCAATCCATTCGTTCCCTTTTTTCATATCAATATTACTTTAACTATCACTTCTAACAAGATGACCCCTAAATCTATATCTCTAACCCTGACCACTCTCTGTTTTACATATCCAACTGCCTATTGGATATCTTATTCTCACGTCAAACGTAAAATTTGCCAATCAAAACCATTCCAAACTCCTCTATTTGGTACTTAAACTTCAAAATCTGAATCCAGGTTTACTGTACATTAACCCCCTTAAGACTCTCTAATTTTTAGTCAAATTGGCCTCCTTGTTGTATCCTGTGTACTCTATTTGACCTCCCCTTTCCATGTCTTTTAAAATATTGTCCACTATGTCTGGAATGTACTTCTGTCTCAGCTTTATCATTTAGAAAGCTTAATGTTCTTTAAGTTTGAGCTCAAGGGTTTCAAAAGACCTTTATTTTCTATTAGCATCCTTTTCCCTGTATTACTTTGTATTTACTTGGATAGATTTTAAATTTACTTACACATATAAATTTGGTCCCCTTGCTTTAAAAAATCAAATCAAAACAAAGCAAAGCAAAACAAACTTTTTGAGGGAAGAGACTTTCATTTTCACCTTGGTAACCCCAGAACCTAACTATAACATAACATCTGGCAAATAGTAGACACTTCATAAAACCTTGTTGAATTAATGATAAAATAAACTTTCCTATAGCTCCTAATATCATCACCATTCTCCCAGTCAAATGAGCTAGAAATATCAATCATCTTTTATGTTTTCCCTCTTTTACCCTTCATATCCATTCACTTTCTAAGTTTTAGTGGTTCAATTTCTTCTATGTCTACTCAAGTGTCCCCAACCTAATTCATATCTTCATTACCTCTCTCCTAGATTGCTATAATAATCTAACTGGTCTCCCTGCCTACCTTCTCTCCTCCCTGTTATCCATCTGATACAACAATGCCAGCATAATCTTCATAATGCATAGCTTTGCATCATTATCTCTCTCAAAATACTTCGAGGCCACCCCAATATGTACCAAATCCTCAGCCTGTGATTTAAGAACAACTACAATCTGATGCCTGTCTTTCAAGTCTTATCTCACATTACTGAATGCTTAACTAGACTAAAAAATAATTCCTGAATTTTCTCCCATCCTTATGTGTTTACATACAATATTGCTTACCCTTTTTCCCCTCAAGTCTCTGGTGAAATCCCTGAAATGTTTTAATACCCAGCTCAGATCTTATCCTCTTCATAAATGATTCTTTTATCCTAAAGGTATAGGTAATCTCCTTTTGATTTCTGGTATTTCTCCAAGGCACTCATATTCTCATTTATATTAGGTATTTGTGCATTTCCCTCCACTAAAGTTCTGTCTTAGAGCTTCATCATGGCATGGAGGTGAATAGGGGCTCTCAAAAATTGTGCCAGAAAAGTAGAAGTTCTTGGAGGTTTTATCAAGTTAGAAAAGCATCAAGCAGTAAGCCAGTGGCAGACCATGCCCATTGTCTAAGAAATGTCTTAATTAAGCTCAGAGAGCCTTATCACAGAGAGGTTATCACAAGGTGGTCACTTGGACTGTCAAAAACCATCTACTAATTTATAGAAAGATTGCTATTTGCATGAATCAATAAGGATAGAGAAAATATAATCAGGTAGATAAAAGAGAAGATGCAATTTAGGATTGCATTGGCATTATGAAACCACTGGGTGAGGAAACTCCCTCTATCAGTGTGAGTTGATGCCTTTTCTGAAATCTATAGTCTCAAAGAGATGCCTAAAACAACAGGAAGGTAAGTGAATTGCCTAGGGTGGCACAGTCAGCATGAATCTCCCTGGTTTTGAGGTTAGCTTTCTACTCACTAAACTATGCCCACTCTACACAGGTATACAGTTTGGTTTGTTTGGTTTTTTTTCATGATATAACACTAAGAACTGAAATTTTGGAGTGTACATAACCCATATTCCATATTATACTATAAGTTCCCTGAGGGCAGAGATCATATCCTGTTCATCTTTTGCACTTTACATACAGTGGGTGATTAACAAATGTTTTAAATTTTGTCAAAGAGAATTAGCAAGAGTTTTCTTCTTTATTTTACAAGTATGGAATGAGAATATTCCATGGCACTCCTAGAAGAAATGAGTTCAAAACCATTTTAAATTAATATAATGCTAACACTTGTAAGTGATTACTTGGGTTTGACATAAAAATGACCTGTAGTTTATATTCTGATATATGTCCTCACTGCCCCTTCTTCCCTGACCTTTACCCTTGCAAACACATAATGCAGCCTTTATGATGGAAAGATAATTTTGTGAACCTTTTGAGCACTATCACTATGGAAGGTCTTTTTAACTGCGCTTTGATGTAGGGAAGTACAAAAGTCATCAGCTCTAAGGCTTGGAACATATTTTGTCAGCAATGAGAGCCCCTTTACAACCACAAATTCCTATTGAAACTGGCCAGAGCTGCCAGAGGGCACCAAAGGGACTTGTGTTTTAGCAATACCTCACTAGGAATAAATTGGTTTCTGCTAACCTCGAAAATGAATATATTTCCAATCTAATCATGCTAGTAGAAATTAAAAGAGAAAATCCTCCAGGAAAACATTTTATGTTAAACCACAGTGAAGTCCTACACTATGCATAGTCTACATAGCTAGAAAGACATAATCAAACCCAATTCTCTGAACCACAATTGGAGATGCACACCCACTTTATACTGCAAATTAATTCAGAGTGAAAAAAGTGTGGTTCCTCATGACAAGAGGAACAAATGTGTACATGGTGTGTGAGTATGTGTGTGTGAGTGTGTGTGTAATTATATTTCTCTCTCTGACACTTTGAGGGGTTTATATTTTGAACCCCGCATAGATAGAAGGGAGGGTGGGCTACATTGTCAGCAAGTTACTACCTTCCTTCTCCCTTAGGGTAAAGGTGGTTGTCTGCCCTGTTTGTAATTCTTCAGTTTGGTGTGGGTCTATCCCACTCAGAATGCACTTTGTTAGTTCTATGTGGTGCCCCTCCTCTCATTTTGGGACATCTGCCTCTATCACCAATACCATTTGTTAGTCATATACTAAGGAGAGGTATTTGTAAAGAACTACAGGGTCCTGATGCTAATGGTGCTTTTGGCATCATTAGCTGAAAAGCCTCTTTGAGGAGTAGCAAAATTGCAGGGCTACCCACTCAACATCTTCCCCAATGGGAGCTCCAGGTGAAATGAAACTATAAGCAGATTGGTTCAGAGAAACCTTCAGTTATAAGGCATTATGGGAATTGCCAGGAATTGTGAAATACAGTTAGAAAACTAGTTTTAAGTAGTGACTTTTTCTAATAGAAAATAAGAAAAGATTATGCAAAATGTAGCATGGATTTCTCATAGAAACATGGGTTTATTGCCAAAAGGGACTATACAGATCTTCTAGTCCAGCCCCCTCATTTTACAAAACATAAACCTGAGTCTTACAAGGATGAAATAATTGCCTGAGGTCACACAGTAATTAAATGACAGAGTCTGGATTCCAACCCAGGTCCTCTTCCTCTATGCATACCACTCTTTCCAATCCGTCAAACTACTTACATTTTGCTATAAACAAAAACCAAACTAGATTCAAGACATTTCTAAGTCAGAGAACCTGGGTTCAAACCACTGTACTGATACCTCCATATGACCTTGAACCTATCATTTAAGTTTCCTGGGTCTCAGCTTTCTCAATTATGAAATGAGGGTGAGGGGGAAATTGTACTAGGTAACCTTTGAGGTTTATTCCAGTTATAAACATATAATCTTCTGATACAAAAACAAATCAAGAGAAAGTTTTACCTTAAAAAAGTGAGGTGGAAAAAACATTCACAATCTGAGTTATAAAGTGAAGAACCAATAAGGAAATCCCTCCTGCTCAGGTCTCCTGACTATTCAGTATTATAGACTGTTACTAAAATGAAGAACAACATTTCATTTTATCTAATAGAATTTAACAAATTGGCAAAGCTAGTTTCCACATCATTGATATTATTCAAACACTAAAGAAACATATGGATAAGTTACTGCTTTCTTTCATAACAACATAAGCTAAAACCAAGCCTGACATAAAACAAAGCCTTGGCATTTTTTAGTATAATGCAGAATAATCCCTAAACAATAACATTTATTCTACAATTTATTTTATATAAATATTATGTGCACACACCTGTATTTACATGTGTAGATACATGTACATATTCCTATGTTCAAATCTATGTTTATATACACATATGTACGTGTGTATACAATGCATACATATAAACATATACATGTGTATGTATGTGTGTGTGAGTATGTGGGTGGGTTAAAAATGGGCAGCAAAGGAAATAAATGCCATGAAATTATACCTAGTTCTAACTTTTATAACTTGCTTTTTTTTTTTTAATAAATGAAGCTGCAAACTTCAGGCACTCAGTGTTACTAAGAAGGTGACTTTGGCAGCTTCCCTTTTTTCTGATATGTGTTATCCTTAATTGTTAATGATAGTAAGCACAGGAATTCACATGGCTAAAGCTCATTGGGTAAGGACCAAGGTTTATCCAGGGATTCTTATCATTGATTATAATGCTGAGGAGCTGTCTTGAAACTCACAGGTACAGATGGTCCTGGCATTAGGCAAACTTTTCACTTTCATACTCCATATGCAAAGCACTGAACTAAATAATTAGTAATAACATAGGCATACTTATTTCAGGCAGTTTCATAATTTCAAGAGGGAGTAACACATATCAAGCTATAGCATTAATTAAAAGAATCAAGACTAATTTCACCATTATATTTACTGATCATTTTAATGCAAGGGCATCAGCAACTTCTGGTTCCCTCCAAAGGAAAGTTAACTTACCTGAATAACATGCTTAAGTTTATCGATAATTTGGTTTATGACAGGATCAGTCCCTTTAACTTTCACTTCTGGATTTCCAGATTGGGCTTTTATTCCATTTCCAACCACACGATGGGTATAGCTAATGAAGGGAGAGAAATATCTCATTTAAAATAATGATCATGAGAATTATTTCTGAGCACTATTTTGGGCATAGTCAGTGTGATGTCTCATTGTCATTTTAACAAAGTTTCATTTTATATATTGTTTATGAAAGGCAATAGTTTTGTTTTGAAAAGTATATTTCAAATAACTACTTTGAAATTCTCTTCTTTTCTTTGAAGCACCACTTCCAAAAATACTAGATAGGCTATTTTTAAAGATTCTAGAATTATTTCTGAAATTGTGAATTTTTCTGTTAAAAATGAAGATCAGTTTTTACCAGTGCAGTATACATTTTGAAATAGATGATTTGAGGTAATTTTGTTAAGATATGCAAAACTTATAAAATTATTTCTATCTTCACTTGAAACAATAGGATTATAGAGCTTTTATAATGTTTTGCTAGAATAAACAATCTGAGTTTAAGAATGATAATTAGTAACTTAAAGTTGAGAACCTTGGTGAATCAATTCTGCTATTCATTTGTTATGCAACCAGAGACAAGATATTTTTACTCTCTGGGCTTTAGTCTGTTTTATTTTGTTTTTATTTATAAATTGAGGGTATTAGAACAAAATATATTTAAAATCCCAAGCTCTAAGCATCTATGCTTCTAAATTAGGGGTGGCAACCAGCATCCTTGAGGCCACATGTGGCTGTGGGTTCCCCATTCCTGTTCTAAGTATATCCATTATATTTGTTTTCTATAGATTATATTTTATATTAAAGGTCTGGATTGAGAGTAATAATGATTACTATAATAATAATTTTTAATATACTAAAAAATATTGACATAATATAAGCATTTCATTAAATTTTCTCTAGGCCTGTCCAGTTGGTGACGTATTTTAATCTACACTATCCATTTAAAAATAGGATTTTTAAAAATGTGTCTTATACAATGCCAATTACTTGATAAAGCTAAATAATTTTAAATGTCACATATAAAATAAATCACAAAAGCAATATAACTATATAAAGCAAATTCATGAATACATTAAAAATAACCGACTAGAACATCTACAAAAGCATAATCTATCAGCATTTATGACTGATTGCAAAAAGCAAAAGTTTTGTATGCAAATGAAACATTTTTTTCATCAATAAGCTAATAATTTTGAAAAATCTTGATATTAAAAATTAGGGAATTTATATAAAGTAGTTTAAAAAATCTTAAGTAGGCATCACCCTGGTCAAATTTTAGTACTCAAATAATCTTAGTTCAGTTAACAAGCAGCAAAAATTTATCAGCATCACTATCACTGTCATCAATGATACCACCATGCCCATCAAATATTCATGGAGATCTTAGTACATCTAAGAAACTTTTAGGCACTAAGAGGAAAAGGGAATTGAATTTTATAAATACGGGTTAGTTTGTTTGGTTTGTGTGTGTTTGTGTGTGTGCATGTATACACACATATATGTATGTGTATATACACATATACATAGAGCATATATGTTTATATATGTGTGTGTATAAAAACATACATAGAAAGTATATATGTACATGCATATGTATATATGGAGAGAGAGAAAAGTATGTACTAAAGTCAACTCAAGATAATAAACCAATGTGTCCCAATCCTAATTATATTTTCAAATATTTAAACTTGCTACAAGTGAATGACAACAACCAAAAACTGTAAATGAATACTACAAAATTATGACCAAGAGTGGCTTAAAAAAGAGATGTGAGAACACACATCTTTTCATTCTTTACAGATACAGGAAACCTTGGGTGTGGAACACAGTAGTTAATGTGGGACTTAGTTAATGCATTGGTTAGTTTTACTCAATCTTTTTTTTTTCCCTTTCTTTTTTCCTTTGTTATAAGGGTTGGCTCTAGGAGAGGGAGAAGGAAGGATATGTTATGAAATGAAGGCAGTGAAAAAACAAAATGTATCTTTTTTTTTAAGTAAGAAAGTAAGCCAAACACAGACAGTGTCACCTTCCACAAAGCATGGAGATGGCTGTCGCTGTGCTTTAGCTAAGGTCCATTTGATATTAGTGGGAAATGCTGATTTAAAGCCCTAAAGATAATCTATTAATTTAAATTAAAGATTGAATAAGTCCATGTCCAAGATAGAATTATTTTAAGACTTGCATAATATATTTTATAATCTCTAGCCTATGCTAATTGGCATAAATGTGTATGTTTTTATTGGAGCATTCCACTAGGATTTAGTATATAAATTATAGCCCCAATTCTACCTTTACAGATGACTTTGGTCTATGCAGTTAATTTCTTAACATCAGTTTCCTCACTTGTAAATTGAAGTAACTGGAAGATACCACCTCCATCTTATACACTATAATTCTGAATTACCTTAATTGATGATGTAATTGAAGAAATGTTGATTTACTCAGGATTCATCAAACAAGTCATTGCACCTGATGATTCTATATCAGAATAATCAATTATCTAAAATTTCATAGTCATGCTTGAATGAGGAACCTATAATTAATATTACAAAGCCTTGGCCTCTTAACCAGCTATCCTAATTTCATTTTTTTAATGAGTCAAAATAGAAAGTCTTAATTAAACCACCTATAGAATTGCTTTCCATATCCTATATAATATAATTACAATTACTATACCCCTATATTCTGGTCCAGGCTAATATTTACCAGGCACTAGACAAAGTCCATCATCAAATAAGAATATCTTCCCCTTTCCAATAAAGTGGAAGAGAAAACATGAAAGAAAAGCTCTAAATAAAATATCACACTCTAAATATAATGTTTATCTTTTACATTTTCATTTTTTTCTAAAAAGATTTCTTAACATTCTTTGTTGCACATCCATATATTCAACAACAAAATCATTAACAAAAGTCTATGCAGAGACACATTGGTATTTTTTAACATGGGCTAAATGATCCTGTCAGCACTAAATGAGCAAATTGGAATCTTAGCATGATACAAAAACTCTTTCCCAATAGACTTTAATTTACATGCAAAATATGTTTCTCAAATGGAAAGAAAAAAATATGAAAGACACTCAGTTTGAGAGTTCTCTCATTACAAAGTTTTAATAAGTCATTAATCACTTTGGGGCTTTTCCCCCTATTAATGTACAAGTAATGGATAAAACACAGTAAGGATCCCCACAGAGGTTTCATGACTTGAGAAAATGCTGTTCAGATTTCAATGAGAGGGAGAAAAAAAATGAGAAAGACAAATTTCTTGTTAGAGAAGTAATAGACTCACCATCTGTGCTCATTTCTTCTATGTAGGCCTGGTAATGTATCACATCAGTTTAATAGGCATACTTGGTCCCAAAGTACTATTCATTTTCATCAACACAGAAAAATGTACACACTGATATATTTGTATTCTATAAAAATATTTTAAAATGATGATTAACAATATTTCAGTTCACTCTGTGTTCAATATATGAATATTCATGGGATGCACTAATAAATCTGTAGCTATGAATACTGCTAGGAAGTGGTTACTCTTGACTTCATTGAAATTTCCTGTTTGAAAATGAGGCTGTATCCCATGAACTGACACTGATTTCACTTCACCGTGAATGTAATAGGATTTAGCTTTGAATTTATTCTAAGAGTGGGCTATTTTGAAGAGCACCTCTACAATTTCAGCAAAATCCATCTGGACTTTGACACTGCAACTGGAATTCATTAAGAATAGGTTAAACAGTACCTGTCTCAGATGATTTAGGTAAGTCACTCTGGGAGAGTATGTGAGTGGCTCACAATTGATGCCAGATGGAACCCCCCCCCCAAAAAAAAAGAATGGCCTTTCTCTTTCATATTCATTAAATTACTCTT
>NW_027187332.1:9716965-9786330 GCF_028583685.1 Petaurus breviceps papuanus | reverse complement strand
GGGGGCGTTACTTTTTTAAACCTAGATTTTGGTAATTTGAAATTGCTTTTTTATATCATAAGACTAAATGGATGTCAGACAAAAGGCTGGATGCCATAAATATTCAAGATATCTAGCAATTTCAACATTCTCAACCTAGGTCTTTATAAGACATTTCTTAATATGTGTTTAAGTAAATGCATGGCTCTCATAGATGCTAGCTATATTCAGAGGTAGGACTTTATAACATGCACATGTCATTGAAACACTTACATAAGAGAGAACAATTCATTCAAACTATTTCAATGTCTTTGGGGTTCTGGGTTATGACACAATGAACAAAAACAAAGAGTGAAAAAATGTTTCTTCAAACAATTTAGCACCTTTGGAATATTCTCTGTATACATAGCCTCTGAACGTTTTTTTTTTCTTCTATACTTAAGGTTCTAATCTTGGAAATTTCAGGATAGAAAGAAGTCTATATGATTGATTTTATGTGCTAGATTTTATGGGGATAACATTTTATGGTAGGTAGGTGGTTTACAGGGGATTTAGAAAATGGAAATTTCTGTAGAATCAATTCAAAATCACTAAACCTTTTGAGATTCAACAATCTCAGTTCATCTGTACGATAACAGAACCCTCCTTTTAAATTAATTTTTCCTTCATATGTTCTCATGCTGCATAGTAAATGATTCATGTTGAAAGTATAGCATTATGCATCTTGAATTAAAATATTGAAATTCTAATGACAAAAAATTAGTGGGGAAGGTCTTTTTTTTTTAACTTTCAGTGGCCTAAATCTTATTAAATTCATGCCAGGGAAACATTTGCTGTAAATTATGATAAACATCATGTCATTTTCATCCACATGATGATATGATAATATCATAATTTGGGTATTGAAAAAATGGAATGTTGAGCAAATGATGGCAACTTTTCTGCCAGACCAAACCAAGAAAGTAATTACATCCAGGGTTAGGATGGACAAACTCATTAAGTGACAGGTTTTTAATAAGTCTTCAACCCCAGCCACTCATTTGGCAGGGCAGAGTTTTATGCCTGCCAATTTAACCAGGTGATCACAAGTCTGCAGCTCTGTGACAGTTTCTAAAATGACCAGCTGTATGCTCTCACAGGAAGATATTTCCACATGTGCCACAAGCCCTAAATCATGAGTCAAGACTGAAGGCTTCCCTGTTTATTAACAATAATGACTTGAACATAAATCCATCTTTTTAAAAAAAATCCTGTTTTCTCAAGCCTAAACTTTCTCCACACCAAACCCCAGCTCAAATGCCACTCCCAACCACTTCCTCGCCACCCTTTATTAGTTATTTTCCCCCGTTAAAATTTAAGTTCCTTGAGGACAGGACTATCTGGCTTGCTTATCACTTATCACAGGGTGTGGCATACACACTTCATTAGAATGTACTTGATAAATCCTTTAGCTATCTATCCAATGGTGTTTATGCTGTGAGGAAATGCATAGTATTTCCCTTTGTAACTTTGGACTACTTGATAGTTCCCAAGTTCATTAATAGAAAAATAAGTGTTAGAATGGAAATATTGATACATTATTGGTTCATTCCACAGAAAAATCCTAAAATCTAAGGGTCTGCATCATTTAAACTAATAGTTTCAAACTTTAAATAGAGACCTGAATTTACATTGTGGAACATAACCCTAAAGTGATATATCAGTCCTGGTTTTTATTTTCCATTCTCTCATTTTATTTGAAACATTGTGACCCTTTAAATAAGTCCTAACCCTGGCTTATTTATTTTTATGATGGTGTATAATAGTTACTTTTCACCTGAAATTCCCTGCCTTACTTCACTGTTGGATACTGACATATAGCAAATAACTGCTAATTAACAGATTATATGTTACCTGAATACTTACAAAAATAAAATATTATGTTGAAATAAAAAGTGAATCAAGTCAATTAATAATGCAAATTGTAATAAGCAAACATGAATTAATTTTAGCAGGGACCCAAGTCACGTAAGCTCCTAAAGGTTTCAGCACTTTAAAAAGAGATAAACTTCCTGAAAAAAAAAAAGGTATACTGATGCAAATTCATCTTCAGAAAACAAAACCATCTGCTCCATCAGAAATATTACAAGTCAGTTATTAAATATAGTGATTCCATTACTTCCAGCACAGAATTCCAATTAAACAACCCAAGGACATCCTACCAATATAATGCATAATAAAAACAAATACACACACAGTGGGAGAACTTTTAAATTACAGAGTATTTTGAAGCCCATCATGTGGCAGATGCTTGAGTTAAAATAATTGTTTCCATACACACTTAGTAAACTAATGAGCAGATTTTACATACCATCTCTTTCTATTGAAGAAATTATCTCATTTGTTACCACAAATGAAAGGTAATTTACCACAGATAATCTTTACATTTCACAAAAGTCTCACTTAAAAAAAAAAACATTAAAAAAAAAAAAAACAACTCCCAAATGTTTCACTCTGTTTCCAGTTAGTTAGAATTGGCCTCAGGAAAAGTATTTCCGTCAACCTTGGCTATTTACACTATATAGTATCCATCAACTCCACTCTTTCTAGGGGATTTTGCTCCCCAATCAAAAATGAATGATACTATTAAAATGCTTCCAAATTCATACAGATTAACAATGAAATATAATTCATAAAAGTTGATGTACCCTCATCTGAAACAGAGGCCCATGCATGCATCTAATCAGAGCTGAAAAGTTTACTTCTCTCCCAGAATCTTTGGAGAGATAGCTCATTAGAAAGGTGTTGATGTTTTGTACTGTGGGGACTGTGCAAGAACACTGAATGAATTTTAATCACACTTAATACTAATTCGGTGGAATGCTTGTGACAATATTCAAATATGACTAATTTGATTATATCTCCTCTACTTATTCCAGTTTGACTGGTTTTTGTCCAAATGCATGTAAACAACAAAACAAAATAAAACCTCAGAGGTAGTGGTAGAATTTGTATCTCTCCTCTTTCTTCTCTCTCCTCTTGATTGATTCTTGAGAATGGGATGTTATTCAAACTTGGGATCTTTTGCAGAAATTTAAAAAAAAATATTATAACAATAGGAAGACCCATTGAGAGGTGCTTGAATCCAACCCTCTGCCTTCAGGCAGAACTGCACTTGTATCAGTCACAACACCTGGAATTCATTTGTTGGCCCAGGGCCTAATAGGATTTTTTTTTTCCCATTGGAGAAGAGTAGAAATCTGTTCATGTGCTTAATGAAATCAGAATCCTGGAGTTTTAGAGCTGAGAAAGACCTTAGAGATCTAAGAGAAATCCAGGCCTTAGAGCATCCAACTCCTTCATCTTACAAAGATGAAGAAAAAGGGGACAAGAGTGGTTAAGTTGTTTATCGAAAGCTCATTAAGAGGCAGCAGCGTGATGTAGCTTCCAAAAAGTCTGCTGGAACTTAACCAACATTAACAGAAACACACAGTTCAAGAATGAGTACTGTGATAGTTTCACTATATGATGTCAATGTCAGATCCTTTCAAAACTACTGCATTTAATTATGGGTTTTGATAACTTTGAGCAATCTGATGAAGGATCACTAAGATAAAGAGGAGACTGAGTGAAAAGTGTTGTCATATATTTGAAGAAACTTGGACAAATTTAGTGAGAAGAAGAGAAGTCTTATAGGAAGTAAAATAGTTATCTTCAATTTTTTGAGGGGATGTTGTGTAGAAGGGGGATTCAATTTGTTTTTCTTAACTCCAGAAGAGGAAAAAAGAACAGAACAAGGTAGATTTCAGCTTAATACAATAATGAGAGGTATACACAATTGTCTTGTCTGCTTTGAAAAGTATTAAGTTCTCCAATTAAACAACAACTAGATGACTGAATTTTGGGGAAGCTGCAAAAGAGATTCAGGACAAAGGTACAGGACAGATTCTAAAAAGGCCAGTTAGGTGACCTAGTGGATAGAGAACTAGGCCTGGAATTGGGAAAACCCATCTTCATGAGTTCAAATCCAGTCTCACACACTTACTAACCCCAGGCAAGTCACTTAACCCTGTTTGCCTCTATTCCTCATCTGTAAAATGAGCTGAGGAAGAAAATAGTAAACCTCTCCAGTTCTGCCAAGAAAACCCCAAAATGGGATAACAAAAGTTGGACATGACT
Organism: Petaurus breviceps papuanus; assembly: GCF_028583685.1. NCBI lineage: Eukaryota > Metazoa > Chordata > Mammalia > Diprotodontia > Petauridae > Petaurus > Petaurus breviceps. The sequence goes on along the minus strand of NW_027187332.1, from coordinate 9,782,193 downwards.
AAAAATGACTGAACAACAACTGAACTTTAAGATGTCGATGTAGATACAGGCAAAGGTTTGTAATCAGCACCTTAGTATGCAAGAACACATACTTTAGTTTAATTCTAGTCAAGATTTTTCTTTTATCAGGGCCTTGGCTTCAAAGTATAGATAAAATTCTTATGAAATTTACAGACAAGCAGTTTCCTATATCTTTAGATTTGATTTAGAAAAGGCTCATGATTCTTCCCTGTGAGAACATATCATACCTACCAGCTTATAACTGACGATTGAAATTCCACAACTAGGAATTTAGTTATCTGGGTTCTGAAGGAACTGCTCTCTTTTGACATATAAATTTCCCACAAGGAGGTAAGAAATGATGCTGGTTGGGGCAGCTAGGTGGCACAGTGAATAGAGCACCAGCCCTGGAGTCAGGAGGACCTGAGCTCAAATCTGGCCTCAGACAACTTAACACTTACTAGCCCTGTGACCTTGGGCAAGTCACTTAACCCCAATTGTGCCTCCAAAAGGCAAAAGAAAGAAAGAAATGCTGCTGATTAGATATGAACACCATTGCATAAATACATTTATCAAATTGTTTGAAACTAATTATCTAAGTAGAATGGGGCACACAAGGGATAAACTCTGATGGAAATAAGAGGAAAGAAAGATCTCAAATTGGAGCCCTGACAAAGGCATGAGAACCAATTGGGTATTACTAGGCAGGCACCAAGTAGCAAAAAAATAAAATAAAGAGAGGTGGCCAGGTGGCACAGTGAGTAAGAGTGCCGGGGCCAGAGTCGGGAGACCAGGGATCAGGGCGGCCTCAGATACTTGGCACCCACACAAAATAACTGGCCGTGTAACCTTGAGCAAGTTACTTAACCCCAATTGCTTTAAAAAAAAAAAAAGAATAAAAAAACGATAGGTAGTAAATAGCTGGAAGGGTAGGAGAGGGTCAATAGCAAGAAGGCTCCCTTAAGAAAGAGGAATATCAATAGCCATGTTCTTTGGTTGAAGTCTGCATGACACAAAGGTAATCATAAAGGGAAACCTAAAAATCTAAGAAGGATTAAAATTATGAGAGTGTAAGGGCTGTATCAGTAAGTTCTGCCTCCTGCAAAATTTCTGGTGGCATCACAAGTATGAAGATTCAAGTCATGAGGATCTATATGCAACATAAACAAGAAAGAAAATAATCTTTGCTTTTACAGATTTTTCTGTAGGTCAAAGAGCTTTTGCTAACAAAAACATAGTATATTATACAACAAATGAAAACACTAGTTTTTGAATAACAGCAACTAGTTATTGTCCATATACCCACCCTATTTCTAATTTCTCTATTCATACATCTTTTTATTATGTAGTCTGTATAATAGCCTCATCTGCATACCTCTTTGGATTCTGGAAGGAGTATAATCTAGGAAAGGTAAAAGAAATTATGCAAGATACTTTGAATAAGCAAATGTCTTCTATTGATAGCAAATTCTCCTGCACTAAAATGGAAGAAACTGAGCTCAGAGGGAAATAACTCATTTAAACTAGATACCTCAACTGAACCAGGCACTTATGATGGAGAGAATAAATTCTTATTATACCAGAAATAAGTAAACACCAGGCAGTTAAAAGTACACTAAATCTGAATAAATGAATGCACCAACATCACATTCTTCCTGCAATTCTTGAACTTTTTTTAGACATATAATCACTTTCCCATACCTTTATTTAATGGTGCAATAAACTGTGAAGTATTAATTACTCTAAACAAGTACAGAAATATGTACTGAGGGTATCAACCAAAACAAAAACAATTATCTTGGGAAAACAATGCATACAACTGGAAGATATGAAACTGTCAGGCCTAATTAGCTACAAACAAGGAATTTTGGTTTCCAAATAGGGACACATGAGTTTTGTTTTAAATAGACAATGGGGCACAGGGGAAAAATAGCCATCATGTTATTATTTAGGACAGTCAGTCAATAAACATTTATTAGGATAACAAAACTCAGAGACATAACTCTGACATTTTATATTCCTTCTACTGAAAAACTTCAACTTTCTGGGAAACTTAGCAGGTATTCTATGGAGATTTGAGATTGTCTGACAAATTCAAGACCGGTTGGGTGACACAATACAGACATGTTGAATACCTACCCATAGTCACATACCTCTACAAATCACAAACCAAAGGGCCACACTCTATTCACTTCTGTTTATTGAGTGGTTTGTTTTGTTTTACTAAGTAATTTATGGAAAATTAGCACAAAATGACAGCTATGCCACTGGGTAGGAATACTAATCAGATGATAAATATGAATATCATTATCAACACAAGAAAAGAAGGACATGAAGCAAATAAAGGTCAGGTGGGGGTAAAAAAAAATACTATGTCTCTGTCTCATAACAACTTTGAAATGCAATTCCAGCAATTCACTGACAAGAAGGGTTTTGGTAGACTTTTCTTCCCTGATCTGAAAAGTGAAATTCTCCCCAGGAGAAAATGCAGATACCCTGATGGCCTTTTCTAGTGTCAGATAAACTATGAAATAGCAAAAGTATGCTGGGTTAATAAGTCACACTCAATTGTTTGTCTTACTTGCTTAAAGAATCCTGCTGCCTCTTCTAATTTTATGAATAAAATTACCATGTGCCGTGCCTTGCCTTTTTGCTTTTTGTATAAACTGCAGCAGATTGCCATATGTTTTGAGGTAGAAATGTTATCTCTGCCTTCTTACATAAAACAACCAAAGAGTTTACTTTGCATATGATTTCTTCGCATATTTCTGCTCTGATAGCCTTTTCTAAAACAGAATTGAAGTGCCTTCCAAATACTATTTTTCTTTTGTTAAGAATTCACAAGGTTTGTTTGTTTGCTTTTTTTTCATTTTTGAAAAGGATATTCTAAACTCATCTTTTTTTAAAATTTTTCCCTCTCTGATGGCCAGATTACAACTATTTAGATAAGAAAACAGCAATTTCAGTACTCATTGTTATATGAGAAAGGGAAAAGATGTCAATAATAAAATCCTCTCTCAACTTTTTGGAACTTAATATAATTGTTACCAAAAAAAAAGTGTCCCCTTCTTTCAAAGTTCCTTTAAGAATATTTATCAATTTCTCATTCTTTTACTATTGATTGCTCAACCCCTAATGTGACACTTGCCAATATTTACCTTTGATCCAATCAACAATGGAGAGTGAAGCTTATTTCAAGCTAGCTTTCTTTCAATCTTCCCTTCCTTCTTTCTTTAGTTATCCCTTACATAACTGGTTCTTTCACCTCTGACTTGCTCTTCCCTTTCCTTTGGGTCTATGGCAAAAAACCAAAAAACAACCCAGCAAACAAAAAACCTCATAGGATTATAGAATATTAGAACTAACAAAGAACCTTTAAAATCCTTCAGTACAACCCCATCATTCTACAGATGAGAAAAGTAGGTCCCTAAGAGATTAAGTGAATCCATCCACCTCCTGCCATTTTCATCCAGACTACTTTCCTCAGATCTGTTTAAACCATCTTGTGTTCCTTATCTCTGTGACTCTCAAGGAGAACCTCATTCAAGGAAATTTAATCAGGCAAGTGTTTCATATGGCCCATTACCTATGGATCCTGAGAACTACTAGCTCAAAATTTGGTTGTTTATAATAATAGTAAATAATAATACAAGCTAACATTTATGTAGCACTTACTATGTTGCAGGTACTGTACTGAGTACTTTATAATTAGCATTTCATTTGATTTTCACAATAATTCTGGGAGCTAGGTACAAGAGAAATGATTATTAACAACTAATGATTTGGGGAGACTCAGAATTCCCCCTTTCTTTTCTTTTTCAAGACCTCAGTCTCTGAAGGTCAAGCTAAACTACACTCTCAGACACAACCCAACCTTATGAGGAATCTCTAGACTCAGGTGAATTCCATTCAACCAAGCTTGGGTAGAGACAGAATCCTTATGCCTGGAATAGTTTAAGGCTGGATTAAGACAGTTTCTCTTTCCAAGGGTGATAGAGTGATATTGTTTTAATATAGCCCCTCTCCCATTGTATTAACCAGAGTTGATTGCCACTCCACTTCCAAAAGAACACATAACCCCTCTGGTCTGAGACATATCAGCAAATTGGCAAAAAACATCCTTTAATTAATAACATGCTGGCCTTATAAATAAAAATTAGTAAATTACCCAGAAACTGTCTCTTAAACCTTTTTAATTGTCATGGAGCTATTATTTTACATTTTAAAGATAAGGAAACTAACTTTAGTTGCTTCTCAGAGTAGTGAAATTAACAAATCTGTTGGAGAATTGATGATGATTTTTTTTAAAGGAAACCATTATGGGCAACATCCATATGAAATCATCCAACAAAGCAGAAACAAAGATGTGATGAACAAATATGTCAAGCAGATTTGTTGACAGGAAAGGAGGGGATTACAAAAGCAATTCAATGAGGCCAGAAATTACAAAAAGGTAATGCTTAAAGAGAACAGGTCCATTGAACAATACAGATTACACAAGAAAATAGTAGAAACTAGGCAACAGCTCTCTGCAGTTTGTAAAAATTTAGTATCTACTGAATTCCAAGCAAGAAATGAGTAGGTATCCAGAATTTACTATATTTATTCTTTATTTACAAAGATAAGAACTTATTTTTTCTCCTTCCCAACCCTCCCCCAATGAAATGAAGAAAAAACAAAAGTATGATGAAGATGACGATAACATGTCATTATAATGTTATGGGATGATAATAATGTTTTCATTATCATAATTTTACAGATGACACAATTAATAGGTTAAGTGATATGTCCATTGTCACAGAGCTAGTGATTGTCTGAGGCAATTAGGTGGTAGAGCGGATGGAATTCTGGGTCTAGAGTCAGTAAAAAGTGGATTCAAATCTGACCTCAGATGATTATTAACTGTATGACCTTGGTAAGTCACTTAACCTCTTTTTGTCTCAGTTTCCTTATCTATAAAATGGGGATAATAATAGCACCTATCCACAGAATTATTGTGAGGGTCAACTGAGCTAATAATCGTAAAGTACTTAACACACTGTCTGTCACAAAGTAAGTGCTATATAAATGTGAGCTGATATTGGATATTAGGTAGAATTTGAACACAGGTCTTCCCGACTCCATTTCTTGTGCTCTATCTACTATGCCACCTAGCTGCCTTCAACACATACACATAGTCATATAAGACAAATTCCCATATGGCCGAAATCCAAAATTATGTTTGATTCTCTATGTATAATCTATTGTCTCTTTGGCAGAAAGCTAGTTTTCTTCATTTGTGTCCTCTGGAATCATGGTTAAATGCTCCATTAATTACAAATTTCACATCTTTCAAAATCGTTCATTTTTATAATGTTGTTGTATGTATGTGTGTATGTATGTTTATTAACCTTAATAAACTATCATGTGACAAATGCCCGCCTTAGAAACACATACCTCAAAATATTTTTGAGAATTCAATATATGAATCTCACTTAAATGAAAGCATCTATACAGGCAAAACTGCTCCTAACAATAAACCAGACTCAATACTGGTTCATAAAAATTTTAGAATAATATTTTAATTTATGTTTCCATAACATATACTAATAATTTCTAAGTCAAGTCATTTTTTTAAATCAAAGCATAGAGACCTAGCAAAATAAACTAAAGGAATATGTGGTTTTAGAATAGGACAAAGTACATATAGCATCTTTATTATTCAGTCTGTTCCTGGAATTGTCCTGACGATGCTTTTAACCTCAATTAAGCACTTAAAAAATGCTTGTTGAATGGAATTGTTTTGTTGTGTGTTGTTTTGCTTGTTGAGCTGAAGTCTTACCTCTGATAGACACAAATTGGCTATCTTAACATTCTAGAAAACGCTTTAATAAGTTTCAGAGAAGTTGCCAACCTAAATTAGTAGACAGAGTTTCCTCCAAGTGTTCTTCATTCAAATGAAATTATGGGTGCAGTATTTGAACCCTATAACCTATATGGTCTTTCTGTTTAACCAATTTTACATGGTAAATAGTACATATAACATATATTTGAAAATTGAATAAAATATTTGTTATGAACAAAAATGAAATGAATGAAAATGAAAAGCTAAGCTTAAATTCCAAGTTTCCTATATTTGTTGGATCAAAAATATTTTGCTTAATATTTCTAGATCTTATCTCATGATTCTCTCATTTAAATAATAAATAATGAGTATATTTAAATGAGTTAATTAAAACATCTTCTGAAGAATAATAATACAAATTACTAGCAACAATATTTTATGTTGAGCTTATCCTATAAAATGGCCCAATAAACCTGAGGGAGAATTCTACAAAATTACCATTTGCCTCAGACTCGAGAGAGAAAAAAATTGAGATATGAATAAACACTGTCTCTGGGTTGTCAGATATCGAAATATATTCTTAGTCTTTTCCAGTTGAAGCCTATGGGTTTTTTTTTCTTGCAGAATTTTATAGTGTAGTGTGGACAAGATATTTGTCATATTTAGGGAGGGATGAATGAGACTATAATGAAAAAGTAAAAGTAATTATTCAGGTTTTATCAGTAAATGAGTGAAATTTGTTATGCTTTTTAAGTAGAATAAATGGGCATTGAGAGGCAACATGGAACAGGGTATAGAAGTTGGTCTTGAAGTCAGGATGACCTGAATCAAATCTCATTTCTAAAATGTTCTGACTGTGACCTTCTGCAATTTATTTAGGCTCTGACTTAAAGACACTTGCTAAGATTGAAAGTTATAATAGGGTTGCCAATCTGCATTGGTTAAAATAGTTTCCTCACCAGGAGCTCCTTATATTAATGCAATCAAAAGTCAGGACCACCATCGTCTCCCAAAAAGTCTAACTAAGTGAAATGAATAAGCATTTATTAAATATCTGCCAGGTACCGGGTACTATACTAAACATCGTTCACATACAGAGTTTGCATACAAAAAACATCCCTGCCCTCAATGAGTTCACAATCTTTTTCAATTTTTTCTAATCTCTTCCTGGCAATGGAAGTAACTAAGTTATATAAGTGTGACAAGTCACGATAGTTTCATGTTCCAAAGTAAAATCTACATTTATTTATTTAAACTTTAAAATATCTATAATCTCAAAAGTGTGGGCACCATTTACTTTTACTGTTTAATTATGGTATCAGCTTCTACTCCATCTACACTTTTTCTCAAATACATGTGCACTGATGGATTAACACAATAGGCTACTTGTCCAACAGAATGTCAAAGTCTCAGTAATACACATTTTTATCCTACTGATTTTTCCTATGTGGAAGTTTAAACTCCTATTTTTTTTTTTTTTTTAGAATTCACAGGTGTCAACAAAGAGGTCTTTTTCTAGGACTTGACACAATAAATCCAAAATGATCCTTATACAGGAACATCTTGAGAACCTCTCCATCAAGAGTAAATTTCCTTTCTGTTTGGCCTTTGTATGTATGTCACCATCTTTTATGATATTGGTAAAAAATATATGAGCAACAAAGTGCCTTGAAACTTGTATTTACTCCACCATGAATTTCTTTTATATGCATTGGGATAAATTCAACCACTCAACCTTTAGCTACTTAAATAACATTACCATTTCTTAAATAACATTAAATTGTAGATTCTAAATTCACTAGTTCTCTGCCCTTCACAAACTTTCAATATACACACATATGTAAACACACATGTATGTACATATACATTTAGGGATGTATACATACATATACACACGTGTGTGTATGTATGTGTATACACACATATATCTATATATAAACTGTTCCTCTTCCCATACTCCACTGTCCATTTGAACCAGTGTAACCTTTTATATGAAGAATTTCCTGATGACCTTTTACCGCAAGAAATTTACAGTGTAATTATTTTCTTTATAATTCCATATACATACATACATATATACTTAAACATGCATATATGTGTGTTTTCCTGTAGAATTTAGGTCCCTTGAAGGCAGGACCTGTTTTGTTTTTGTCTTTGTGTCCTGAGCTCCTAGCATAGTACCTGGCACATAGTAGGCATTTAATATATTCCTATTTACTGTCATCAGTTCTACTAGAAGTGGTAGAAATGCCAACAGATTTAGTCCACTTCACAGTTTTAAAAAAATAGGCTGTTGGTGTTACAGTGATCACACTATCTGTGTGATCTTTTTTTTCCCCCATCCTAATTCTGTCAAGGGTATCAACATCTTTTCAAGCAAACTTCCAAGCAATTTAGATGTAATTCTTGACTCCTCAGTCTTCCTAATATCACATATCTAATCTTATGTCAAATCTTCTCTTTTCTACACTAAAAACATCTCTTGATCTGGTCCCTAATCAGCCACCACCCTAGTATAAGTCCTCATGACATCTTTCCTGGACTACTTTAATAACCTCCTAATTGGTAATATCTGGTCCCAAGTCTTGGTTCACTCCAAACCATCAAGTCACTCCCCTTTTCCCTAAACTTCAACAGCTTCCTATTAAGGTTAGGATGAATTAAAACTCTGATAAGTTGCATTTATTATTAGTTACACTTTATTTTGAGTTGATTTTTTTTTATTTTGAAGAGGCTTTCATAAGAAACTGTGAGCTGCCAAAAGACTCATGATGAAGAGATATCTACATCCAGAGAAAGAACTACAGATTCCGAATGCAGACGGAAGCAAACTACTTGCTCTCTGTTTTTTTTTTTGTTGTTGTTGTTGTTGTTGTTGTTTCCTCTTTCTCATTGGTTATAATTCCTCCTTTACAACTTGACTAATGTTTAATGTGTAGGTATTTGTAGATCCTACATTTGATTGCATGCAGCCATGGGGTGGGCAGAAGGGGAGAAAATTTGAAATTCAAGGGATTATGGAACTCAATGTTTTAAACTAAAGGTAAAGACATTTTTTTAAACTATGAGCTGCTATTAGGAATAGCTGTTTTTAAAGAAGCATATTTCCACATATGCATATAATTAAGTAAAGTAATAACAAATCACCTGCATTGGTTTTCATCTTTACCATGTTTCCATTTTCTTCTGTGCATTTAGCAAAAAAAGTTTTACTATTCTTTTTTTATATCTAATACTATGTATTCACTACCCTACTCATTTTCTCCAAGAATATGCTCTCCATTGTAACAAATACTGAAAAACCAGAAAAATAATTTCACACACTGTCTGAGAATACATATTTCATTTTGAAATCCTTGTTTAACCTCAAGAGACAGGTGAGAGATAAGTGATGTCATCAGTTTGGGATGTCATTATTGTTTGAGGCTTTGATCTGAGTTCTGAAGTATTTAGAAGTTGTTTTCTTCAAATTATCATTGTCATCACAATAACTGTTCTCCTGGCTCCTCTCATTTGACACCACATCAGTTCAGCATATCCTTTCATATTTCTCAGAGTCTATTTCCATCATTTCTTATATTATATTGCTGTTCTATTACATTCATATGCCACCAATGATTAATCCATTCACCAATTAGTGAGCATCTAATTTATGTCCAGTTCTTTACAAATACTAGAACGATACTATAAGCATTCTTGTATATGAGGTGCATTTCCTCTATCCCTGTTTCTTTGAGATATATGACAGATAAATAGAATCTACTCCCAACCTTCTTCCTAACTTCTCTATTTCTGATAAGTGTATCACCATCCTTTCAATCATCTATCAGTTACCCAATTTCAGAACATGAGAGTCATCCTCTATTTTATGTGCTTCCTCACCCTCATTTGTGACTGCTTCCCAACTCTTTTTTTTAATCAATTGGGGTGAAGTAACTTGCTGAAGGTTACACAGCCAGGTGTTTCTGGGTGAGTGCTAAGTGTCTGAGCCCAGAGTCAATCCCAGGTCATCCAGACTCTGGGGCTGATGCCCTTACTCGCTGTGCTACCTGGCCGCCCCAGGCTTCCCAACTCTTACTGGTTCAATTAGTCACTCTAACAAAAACTATTTAATACCTTCAAAATGTCAAAAAACCATGCTAGCTCATGGAGATATAGCATAAGTACTTATGTAAATACTACTACTACTACTACATCCGCATGCATTTCTTTATGTTAATATATAAATATGTTAATATGTTAGTCATAATTTCTATTTATCTATATATAAACTTAATTATATATGCATAAATAGGTCGATAGGTAGATAGAAAGATGATAGATAGATAGACAGACAGACAGACATATAAACAGAAAGACAAATAAATATTATAAAGTCATTTGGAAAAGAGAAACCCTAGCAGCTAGTGGGATCAGAAAAGGCTTCATGTAGGAAGTGACACAAGGTGAACTTTCAAGGAAGATTGATTCCTACATAGAGATGACAACTAGCTCTCAATTTTTTCCCTTCTTCTCCATTTATACAATTACCATATTAGTTATGAAGCTCATTGTTTTTCCATCTGGTCTTTTAAAAAAAAAGCTAAAGCATAAGACCATATTACTCTTTGGCTTATCTAATGGTTCCCTATAATCTACCTGTGAAACAAAAATAAAAACTTCTTTATTTGCAATTTTAAAACATTCAATGTCTCAGGTGCCAGAACACAATTCAAGGCTTATTACAAATTATTTTCCATAAATTGATGATACAATCAAAACAAACTAGCCTACTTGTCACTATCATACATGATTATCCATCAATTACCTTCAAGTATTTGCACAGGTTAGCTACCTGGCCTGGAATAGGTTCTTTACTTGCCTGTATCTCTTAGAGTATCCAGCTTTCTTGAAGTATCACATTTTACATGAGATTATGCCTGATCTCCCCCAGATATTAGTCCCTTCCACTTTGAAAATTATTTTTGAGGGTGGGGGGCAGAACCCAGATGGTAGAATAAAAGCAAAGACTTGATTGAGGTCTTCCCTAAACCCTTCCATATACCAGTAAAAATGACTCTAAATAAATTCAAGAGCAGCAGAACTCACAAAATGACAGGGTGAAACAAATTTCCAGCTTAAGACAACCTGGAAGGTCAACAGGAAAGATCTGTTGCACCAGTCTGAGAGAAGAGCACAATCCAACTGGCACAGACAGACCAGATCAACAACCCTCATGGACTGAATCACTGGCAGCTGCAGTGATTCCCTTACTTCTCAACCCCAAAATTCCAAAGGCAACTTAGAAGGTCAGTAGGAAAAGTCTGTTGGACCTGGGTGAGGGAACATCACATTCTGGCCCTAGTCCCAGGATGGTGTCAATAGTGGGCAGCCACAGTAGCAATGGCTGTTTCCAGAGCTCTTGGTTCACAGACAGTGGGGGAAAATCAAGGGTATGATCAGATGGGGATGGCAGAAATCTCTTTGCTGAACCTAAGGCAGGATTCTCTTGCTTTGCCCATGCTTTGATCTAGGTCGCAGTCTTGAGTAGGAGTGCTGGAGTGGCAGAACTTGTGGCAGCAGTGAAGAGGGAATCTTCTTCACAGTTTCAAGGCAGAAAAGAGTTTGTGAGGTCACTCACACACCAGAGAACAGGCCAGGAGAGGAGTAAACCCCTCTCCTTTGATCATACAACCTTAAAAGACTTCAAAATGTCCATGTCCCTAAAAGAACCTTTGAAAACAGCTGCACAAAACCCCTGAAGTTTGGGATAGTACACATCTCCTCCTCCCCCTCAACTGGAAACAGAGTCCTACCTTGACAAAGAGCTAGAAAGTCAAGTAATTGGCTGGGAAAGCGAGCAAACAGCTGAAAAATAATCAGGCTATAGAATATTAACTTTGGTGACAAGGTAAATCAAAACCTACAACCAGAAAAAAACAAAGTCAAAGCTCCTACATACAAAACCTCCAAGAAAAAAAATATGAATTAACCACAAGCCATGGAAGAGCTCAAGAAGGATTTTGAAAATCAAGTAAGAAAAGCAAAGGAAAAATGGGAAGAGAAACGAGCATGATGCAAGAAAATCATGAAAAACATCTGCATAACTTGCTAAAGGAAGCCCCCAAAATGCTGAAGAAAATAACATCTTACAAAATAGACTACCCCAAATGGCAAAAGAGGTCCAAAAAACCAATGAGAAGAATAATGCCTTAAAAAGAAGATTTGTCCAAATGGAAAAGGAGGTTCAAAAACTCACTTAAGAAAACGATTCCTTAAAAATCACAATGCAGCCAATGGAAGCTAATGACTTTATGAGAAATCAAGAAAGTTTAAAAGAGAACCAAAAGAACGAAAAAATAGAAGAAAATGTGAAATATATCATTGGAAAAAACACTGACCTGGAAAATAGATACAGGAGAGATCATTTAAATACTTATTGGAATGCCTGAAAGCCGTGATAAAAAAAAGAGGCTTGATATCATCTTTCAATAAATTATCAAGGAAAACTGCCCTGATATTTGAGAAGCAGAGAGTAAAATAGAAATCAAAAGAATCCAAAAACCACCTCCTGAAAGAGATCTCAAAAGGAAAATTCCTAGAAATATTATAGCCAAATTCCAGAGTTCCTAGCCCAGGTCAAGGAGAAAATATTGCAAGAAGCCAGAACAATTAGGATAACACAAGTTTTAGCAGCTTTTAAATTAAGGGATTGTAGGGTTTGCAATATGATATTCTGGACCTCAAAGATGCTAGGATTAAAACCAAGAATCACTTACCCAAAAAAACTGAGCATAATACTTTGGGGGGGGGGGGAATGAAACAGAGAACTTTCAAGCATTCTTGATGAAAAGACCAGAGCTGAATAGAAAATTTGACTTTCAAATACAAGACTCAAGAGGAGCATGAAAAGGTAAACAGGAAAGAGAAATCATAAGGGACTTACTAAAGTTGAAGTGTTTACATTCCTGCATTGAAGAGATGATATGTGTAACTCATGAGACCTTTTTCAGTATTAGGGTAATCTGAGGGAATTGAATATGAAGTGATGATATCTAAAAAACTAAAATTAAGGGATGAAAGAAGAGTGTACAGGGAGAAGGAGAAAGGGAGAGTTAGAATGGGTTAAATGATCCCACATAAAAGAGGCAAGAAATAGCTTTTACAAAGGAGTGGAAGAGGTGGCAGGGAAGAGGGAATGAGTGAACCTTGCTCTCATTAAATTTGGCTTAAGGAGGGAATAGCATATGCACTCAATTGGGTATGGAAATCTATTTTACCCTGAAGGAAAGTAGGTGGGATGAGGATGATAGAAGGGAGGTCAAACAGGAGGAAGAGATAATCAGAAGCAAACCTTTTTGAGGAGGGTCAGGGTCAGAGGAGAGAACAGAATAGAATAAATGGGGGTGGGATAGGATGGCAGGATATATAGTTAGCCTTTCCCAACATGACCATTATGGAATGTTTTCCAAGACATACAGGTAATGAAGTACTGTGATGGTAATGGAATTTAAAGATACCCTTGTATTGGCTTGGTTTGGGAGTTGTGTTAAAACCCACTTGTGGGATGGACTTGTTGACATGAAGAGAGAGGGCTGAACTGGGAGGAGCTGGTGTGGTGGTTTTAAAGACAGGCCCAAGAGGAGGTCAGAAGAACTTTTGGGGACCAGTATTGTGGAGTTAGAGAGAGGAGAATTGCTGGGGGCCAAAGTTGCTGAAAGAGACTGCTGAGGGCCAGTTGGAGCTGCCCAGGACTTTTGAGAGATGCCACCCAGACATGCTGAGACCTGAGGAGTAATGACTGCGCTGCTGGTATTTTTTTCTGTCGGTTTTGATATTGTTTTGCCAGATTTATCTGCTGGTGAAAGCCAATGTTGTTGTTACAGAGGTCCTGGACCCTTGCTGTTGATTCAGAAGCCCTGAAGAAAGATTTTCTTATTGTATGTTTACAGAAATCCTGGAAGAGGGTCTTGCTGATGTTTTCAAGGGTTCTGAGACTGTTCTGCAGGCAGAGCGTGAATTGAGGAGGACACTGGAAATGTATATTGTGGATTTGCTAAGCTTTGTCTCCCCAGGAACAGAGATTGCTGAGAACTTGCCTTGTGTCAAGATGAAGGAAAGATCTCTCCTTGGGTATTAAATGCTGTGAGGGTATCTCAACCTTGTTGTAGCTGAGGGGTAGATGGCCTTAGGGCTCTCCACTGCCCCTTTTGAGAAGGTGTTTGGTATTAACTGATAATTGTAATTGGGTGTGATCCAGTTGTTGAAAACTTTTGACTTTTTGTGCTCTGTGACTGACCAAATGAATGTACATTGTTTATGATTGGAAACTAATCTCCAGTTGAATAGAGAGAAGACTTTGTGATTGAATAAATGAATGTACTTTCCAGGGGTGGAGTAGTACTTTGACTCTATACTTTGTGATTGGATTGAGAACTTGCTAAATAACTGAGTTACACTGAATTTTGATTTTCTCTGTTCTGTGAATATTTTGCCTTAATTCGTCACTGAATATATGGAGAGTTACCATGATTGTATTCTGAACCTTGGAAGTTGCCTTTGCTTGGCATTACAAGTACAGAAATCTATCTTACCTTGCCAGAAAATAGAGGGAAAGGGGATAAGAGAAGAGGGAGGTTGTGATAGAAGGGAGGGTAAGTTGGGGGAAGAGGCAATCAGAATGTGTACCGTCTTGGGGTGCAGGAGGGGGAAATGGGGAGGAAATTTGGAACTCAAAATCTTGTGTAAGTAAATGTTGAAAACAAAAAATAAATTAATAGAGAAAACAGAGAAAATTATCTTGTATTTACTCTGTACGTACTTTTTATTCACCTGTATTTTTGTGTGTTCTTTCCCTTGATAGAATGATCAACTAAAAATGTAAGCTTCTTGAGGGCAATAGCAATATAATTTTGGTCTTTATGATGAGGTGCAGGCTCTGGGAACTCCCTTGAGCTTTCCTTGAATCTTTGAGGTACAGGTTCTGGGAACTTCCTTAAACTCCTATTGAATTGTCCCATTTGATGAAGCATTTGCATGAGGCCATAAGCCTTTCACTGTGGCTCTGCCCAAACCTTTGTTACTAGCTTGGTCCTCCATTGTCCATCTACTTCCCAACCTTGAGCCTATCAAAATATCTATACACAAATCAACTGTTACCTGACCTCATTAACTCCTCCTGAAGACCCTCCCCAAACTCATTACTGGAATCTGACTTCATCTGACTCCTCCTGAAGACCCTCCCCAAACTCCTCACCTAGATCACCCCTAGATTCCTCCCACAACCTTTATGTATATAAGACCCCATCTTTTCTCCATGTGTGTGAGAGCCATAGAATTTCCCAATACAAACCTTAAAGATAGCAAGGCTCCAAAGAGTCTACGTAATATGGAGAACTTTTAATAAACTTTGGCTGAGAGAAGACTTGAGTGTAATTCATTCAGCAGGACCTGGCATGTTGGTATTTTGGGGTCTTGAGCACCCCTAACACTACCCTCATCGTTTTACACTGAACATCTTCATTTTTATGGTTCCCTGATACTGGGAAACACTGCTAATCTCAAGCTCTTCTCCAGCCAGCACTGGAAATTACGTAAGCCTCTCTCTTTCCCTATTCCCTTCTTGTTTTCCAAGTACCTTGGAGGTGGGTTTTTTGTGTGTATTTTTGTGTTTTGGGGGCCTGACCTCTCAGGTCCCACTAGGTAAGACAGTTAGGAGGCTGTTTGATTATGTTGGGGAATGTGGACCTGGACACAGATTCTGAAGAATGGAGGACAAAGACAGACATCCCATCCAGAAGTGTAAGCCAGATTCTTTCAATTCTCTTGGCACTAGGGAACTGGGAAAACTTTTGGGGGGTTTATTGTCTTGTTTTGTTTGTTTTTCAAAGCTTACTCCTAAATCTTCCTTTATAGAGGAAGGGACTTCCAGGCCCTACATCAGTAGCTCCCAAAAGTTCACCTTCGGTTGTCTTTTACGACATTGAGAAAAATTTAGTTTCTCTGGAGAACTCAAAAAGGAAAAGTTGGCGGTTTTTTTTGCAACACTTTGGCCTTGGGATCACCTGCTTGGCTTCTTAATGAGGTGGGCAGGGAGGGAGAGAATTTGGAACTAAAATTTTTAAAAAGTGTTAAAATTATTATGTGTATTGGGGAAAATAAAAATATTAAATTAAAAAAATAAATAAGTTTAATCTGCATTATTAACACTTTTTAAAAAAGAATGCTCTTGTAAAATTCTGAAGGGAAAGAGCTCTGGCCACTTTAAAAAAGCACTTAGTATGTGAATTTTTAGAAGTAGATTTAAATCTTGTTGTCACCTAACTAGAGTGCTTAATGCTGACCTTAGATAAAAAAGGTTTTAATACCAGTCTATGACCATACCACCTTGAATGTGTCTGCTCTAAGCTGATCTTAGAAACTAAGCAGAGTCAAGTCCGGAGTCAAGTTAGAGTCAAGTTAGCAAGGAAGACTGCCCAGGAATAACAGGTGTTATAGGTTTAAGCATTACACAATCCAAGAGTAGTGAAGAGAGAACTAGTCTTGAAGTTAGCAAAACTTCTATCATATGTTCAAGTTCCACATTTGACACATACTAACTGTGTGACCTTGGGCAAGTCACTTAACTTCTCACTTTCCGGGCAAGCCTCAAAGGTCAAGGTTGCTGGCAGTTGTGGATCTGCAATAGCTTGGCAAGGAATTTTCTCACCAATGTTCTGATGAAATTATAGATCTAGGGAATGAATCAAAAAACAGAAACAATAACATTTTTTTAAAAGCCCTCTGTGATTAAAGGTATATATTAGGTAGAAAAATATATTAGGTGGAAGAAAAGAAATCTGATTAGAAAAATGGAATCCCAAGGAAATGTAGTGATTTTATAATCCTGATCTTTTGTATAACCTATGAGTTAAGAATGTTTTTACATGTTTAAATACAATAAAACTTTATTAAAGCCATAACAAGACATTCTTAGCTCAGGGACCTACAAAAATAGAGAAAGCCAGATTTGGCCAGTGGGCTATATAGTTCGCTAAAGCCTAGTCTACATAGATAGAAAATATTTTACTTGTATGACAGTGCCAAATGCTAGGGATAAAAATAACAGCAAGCAAGGCAATCTCTGCCCTCAAAAAACTTACATTTAAATGGGGGTAATAAAAAAGAGGCATTGAGAGGTGTTATAAGATGCTGTGTAGTTTTAGAACTAAGAAATAGAAGGCCTAAGTGGCCCTACAAAAGCCCAGGATAATTCCAAGGGCATAATCCAATTTTCCAATGGGATATGAGTTGAGCTGAGGGGCCAAATGCCTGGAAGTGAACAATAATAAATCACAATCAACCTATAATTTTTATCTTACTTTTTTCTATTTATCTATCATCAGGGCAAAGGCAAGATGGAAAAAGGAGAAGTTGATGGTTCAAGGGAGGATTATCATAGAGCAGTTACAAACAAATTTCTACTTTCTAGGCTATTAGAGCCAGTGGTGTATGAAATCTGGGGAAATTTTGTAACTCTAAATAGCAGGGTGCTATGTACCAATTCTAGAATTTCAACACCCAAAATATCGTGTAAAGGAGAGGAAAGTTGACATTTTCTTAAAAGAAGAATAGTAAAAATCAAATTTAAAGTAAACAGTAATTAATATTAGCTAAGATTAAGTGTAAAAAAACAGATTTAATTGAGGTGTTTGCATTCCTTATATCTTGCTCAAATTTGTGTCTGTTTTTTGAGTAAATTCTGGGAATTTTAACAAATAATGATCAGCAAGTCATAATTTTTTACCAGTGGTCAGCACAGTGCTTGCTCAGGTGTTAATGAAAAACAGAGTATAATGTGTATGAGGTATTATTGTTTTATATCTTCATGTTTATTATTGAATATTTATGGAAAGCCTTTTTTATTTAAGCATTTTAAATAGTTGAAAAACTATGAGAATGATAACAATAATAGAATTCATATAATGCTTCAAAGTTTACAAAGCACTTTACAAACATTATTTCAGATACAAATTAATTGACTTGCTCAGTGTCACACAACTAGTAATTGTCTAAAGCTACATTTAAATTCAGGTCTTTCAGATTCCAGGCTTATTGTTCTATTCACTGAATCACCTAGCTGCATCATCTTACTCTCAAATTGTACTGAACACGTTTACTTTTATTCTCTTTTTGAGAAGACACTAGACATAAGCCATACTTAGGCTTTATTTTATTGATCCTCAGAGCTCTTCTTAGATCTGGGCAGTTATTCAGAGAGAGTGAGGTTAGGATCCTCTCAGGATCAGCTTGTTCCAAGAAAAGTCCAGAGCCAGAGACCTTGGTTTAGGGGTGATTATGGGGGGGAGAGGATCCCCTTTTCCTGGGTAACCTACAAACCCTGTTATTTACTGGATTCCTTTTGCAAATATAATTATATGCAATTGTTTCTCTTTCAAATGTTAAATGGTTGCTATACATAGTTAAAATTTATATACTTTCAATGAGAGATGTATTAACTGAGAAGTGATTCTTGATTACCACGTGTTTCATAAAAGAGGGAACAATGGAAAATACCTTACTGTTCAACCACATTTCAATGAGTACTACTTTATAGCTATCTCAAGAAAAATTACATCATTATTTAAATGTCAAATTGTTTTTATCTGTATCTTTTCACTGTTTTTTTTTTTTAAATTAACATACTAACTCTTACCAGTTATAGACCTTAATATCAAGAAGCTTTCTAGCCTGGGTTTTTATTACAATAGCTTAAATAAATCAAACAGCTGATTAATAGATCACACTAAAAAAATTCTAGCTATTTTCTTTATCGCTTTAGAAAGTTAGTTATTTTAAGAAAACATGAGTCACAATATGAATATTAATTACTTTAATTGAAGATTAGTTTATTGAAAATTAACACCCTGAAAAATATGAAAACATTTTAAGAGGTATATGCTTTCAATAAGCTCATGAAGGAAAACATAATTTTTATTCTTAGTGTTAAATAATTTTAAAATGCATCAACAATTTTGATGTATTGTTGCTAAGAATGAGGGTTTTTTATTTCACTTCTCATTTTTTTAACTTTATTAAAAGAATATTAAAATTAATATAGCAAAGGGAATATCAATTAAAGCTTTGCGTTCATTTTTTCTCATTTCAGCAAATTAGTTCAGACTCCCAAATAAGCCATATCTCCTGTAAGCTCACAATTAGTTAACAATATGAACACATTTTAAATTTGCATAATGAAGTTTAACAGGGCTAAAATTTAGTTTAAAAATATCACTGAATCTAAATCAATGCTTTCTTATCAAGGAGAGTCGACTAAATAAAATGTACTTTAAAGTGTAATCATGGGGAAAGAGAGAGGAAGCACTATCTAAAATTATAGCATCATAAATTTAGAACTGGAAAGGATATGAGAGGCCATAGAGGAAAAACTTAAAGCCCAGAAAACATGAGTGAGAGGCAGCATGGTATAGAACGAATAATAGGTTTTAGTCAAGGAAAAACATGGGTTTGAACCCTGTCCTGCTTCTTAGTAATTTCATGATCATAGACAAGTCAATAAATTTCTCCAAACCTCAGTTTCTTTATCTCTATAATGGGGATAATCATATTGCACATAATCATCTCATAGGGTTCTTGTGAGGATAAAATAAGATTATACATACATACATAAATATGTGTATACATGTGTTTATATGTACATACATACATATAGGGTTTCTGCAAATTAAGTGATATATAAATGTCAGTTATTTTTATTATTATTAGAGGCAGATAGGTGGCATAGTGAATAAATCAATGTACATGGAATCAAGAAAACCTCAGTTCAAATTCTATCTCAGATACTTGCTAGGTGTGTGACCCTATGGAAGTCACATAACCTCTGTCTACCTCAGTTCCATCATATGTCAAATAAACATAATAATAGTACTTGCCTCCCAGGGTCATTTAAAGAATCAGGTGAGATAATATTTTTAAAATGTTTTACAAACATTATTATTATTATATTACTACCATCCAAGGTCACATACTTAGTAATTAGAAGTACTGGGATTCAAATATAATTTCCAAATACATATTTAAAATTATTCATCAAATGATCACGATATAATATTTTAAATAATAATATGGTAAATTTTTATAAAAGCTTACATCATTCATGTAAGCACTGAAAAACAAGTGATTTTTTTTCAATTGATGTTGTGAAATGAATATTTATTGCATAATTGACTCATTGAAATTTAAATTCATTTAAGTTCTTTAACAATTTTTTTCTTCTTCAGTCTAGTCAAGCTTTACCAAACAACTCTAAGTATTATATAATACTAAAAAGAAATGGTTTCATCTGATCTACATAGCAATTTTGTGGTGATGGTGAAACAGGAATGATTCCTGTTTTATAAAAATAGAAAGATGTTAGTTATTTTCCCAAACTTACACAAGTAGATGATTAATTTTTTTTTATAGGGAATATGAAGTTATCACTTTAGGAAACAAAGCAGTTTGGGGGGATACAGATTTAATGGGACTAAGATCCCACTTTATAATAGAGTTCCAAGTGGGAATAAAGCAAATGCAGCTGACTGAGCAGACACCACTTTGGGGAAAGCACTGAGTCATAGAAACATAGAGGAGTTACATTCAAATCTCTCTTATGATAGGACAATGGGTAAGTCCTTGAGCTTTGCTTTATTCCTCCATAAAATGAGGTTAGATTGATGACATCTGAGAGGAATACATTCCAGGAAATAAGGAGGTGATTTATTTTTTCAACTTGACCATTCTTATGTTCAGTTTGTAAAAGACATGGATTACTAAGACAGAGAGCATCCATAGCAGGTCAATGAGAATAGTGAAGTCTTGAATTTTTGCCACATGCAGATCATACAGTTGGTTACCTTAGTGAATAGAAGATCTAGTACATTAGCTGTCTTCAAATATTTGATAAGCTATAACTTAGAAAGGTTAGATTTATCATACAATCTTCATCCTCTTTACTAGAGATCATCACTCAAAGACTGAAAGATGATCACTTATCTGAGGTGTTGTGTGGATATTCTTTTTTTTTCCAGTATGGGTTGAATTGATGTCCACCGAAGACCCTCCAACTCAGAAATTCTATATCATTCTGTGTGTGAAGTCCCATAATTCTGTAAAATGTTTTTGGACCTCTGCTATGTTATTAACTGTTTGACTCATAACACTGAGTCCCAAGTGAAAATATCTTCATTTTGCCTCACTTCTTTCATTTACTTCATTGATTCAAAACATACCCTTTGTTTCTATGGTGATAAATGCCATTGGAATTTACAAGCAACTAAACCAGAAAGGAGTGAAAATTTATTTATTGCTTTGGAAAAGATAGTCCTCAGATGTACATTTATAATCAAACTCCTCATACATAAAAATAAATGATTAAACAGGCAATACTGCTATCTAATGATGCCCTATAGAATTCAGCAAAGGATGAGTTTTATCAAGTTTGTATTGTGCAAAGCACTAATATTTAAGGCTATTTTCTATGTCTGCATTATATCTGTAGCATTGCCAAGGTTTTAGCCTTCTGAGTCAGGAGTTTTCAGGAAGAGCACTCTTTATATCTGAAGATTTGAAGATACTGATTCATGACTTTGGTCTCCTCCAGGATTGATTACAACTATCTCTTGGCCAGTCTTTCTGGCACCATTGTTAATAAGTTCCAACTGGGTCAAAAATCTCCAAAGGTTCTTGACCTCATATAAATCTAGTCAACACATCACAGTTAGAATATGCTGACTAGAAATTGGTTTCCTTTTGTTATTTTATTAGTAAAGATGACATCAGTCAGCATTACTTAAGTATTAATTTCTATGGATTTCTTTAAAGAGGTATCATTGAACAAAACATTGTATATAGGAGGGTTTCCTAATTTGGATAGGTGGTACAAACTTTTTTAATAAAATTATTGTCACCTCCAAGCATAAAACATTGTGCTTTGGTGATTAAGAGATATACTTGCTTTTAAAAAATGGAAGTTACAGGTTATAGTGATGTGAAATATATAAAGCCCTTTGTAAACCTTAAAGCACTACATGAGTGCTAGGCATTATAATAATGATGGCAGTGGAAGCTTTGTTTTTTAGAAAACACAGAACACAATTCTCAAAATGATAGTCTCACAATTCACTTTCTACACAGCCATCCTACTGTGTCTAAAGTGAACATTCTGAATGTTTTTTCAACATTGTGATAGTCCCTCAGATCTAATAAAACATATGAGAATTGTCATAACAGATGGGTTCTTTAAATCTCAAAATGTCCAAGATACAGGCTTATAGGGATTTCTTGCTGCCCTTCAGTGCAACCAGTGATGTCAAATCACCAGATTAGGGTTCATTTCAAAGTTAATTGAGCCATATTTTCACTATGAAGAACGGAAGATGATTTTTCAGAATAGAGAATTGATATGACCACTTGATTTAACCTTACTTTGTATGTGGTCCTTTACTAAACCTAACCCTCTATATCCCATAGTCAAAGCTATCACGGGCAACAGAAAGAGGATACGCAATTCTATACTTTTTATTGGACAAATTCATGAACTCAATAATTCAAATAGTTATACTATTATTACCTTAATCACCTTAGATGTGGGTGATCAATGTAAAATTCAACAACAACAAATAATGAAAGATGATTATGGGGACAATTTGTGGTAGAAAATGAGAGGCAATACTATTGAAGATAAAAGCACAGAATTTGGTCTTGATAAGAAGGGTCAACTCTTCATCACAAAATGGGGGGAATAAAGGAAAAAAAGAATGGAGCACCCTGTCAAGATGTTTTGAAACAGAGAGAAATCAAGATGAAACAGAGTAAATGGCCTCTGTTCAAAAGGGCCAAGACCTCAGCAATGTAAGAATTTTTCGCAATGGGGGAGGGCTGCATGTTGAAGCAGTTCAAACTTATTGCAACTACCTCTGATGTCTTCGTGTCATACCCCAGAATAATAGCAAAAGTAGTACTGTTTCTGCTATCTATCTGTGCCTTTCTCACACTGGAGAGAGATAGAGGTACCAGACTGGCTAGAGTCAGTCAGGACAGGGAAATAAAAAGTTAAGATCACAATGGAGACAGCTGCTTTATGTGCGACAACCCTACATTCTATTCCTGATGTTTTGCCTAGGTGTATAGTTCTCCAAGCCTGTCTCCTACTGAGAGACATAAAAATTAAGGACCACCTACTGCTTTTTAAATAATTTTTTATTTTTTTATTCTTCTGTACTTGACAAAAAAACAATATCTCATTCTCACTGCTCAAACCTCCCATGAATGTAAAAAAAAGTCTTCACTTACATCAGCTAATCATGTTCAAGGAAAACAAAATTATGTCTTGTCCATGTGTGAAAATGAATTATTGCATTTTGTATCTCAGAACTCCTAACTCTTTTTCAGGAGCTTGGTTTCTTCATTGGTCATCTTGAGACATGATTGCACTAATTGTTATTTTTAAATCTTTAAATTATTGTTGTAACCACCTGCCTCAGGTCCTCCCTCCTGACTGATGAATTGTCTGCCCAAGATAATTTGAGGAGGGACCACATCCATACTGCACTTCATTCACAACGGAACTCTTCAGATTTCTTCACCTGCTTCTCATTATTCGTTGCCTTGCTTCCTCTTAGGTACCCTCTCCACTGCCTTTCCAGCTTCTCTGTATGTATTCTTTATGTATTGTCTCCCCTAGAGTGTCTGTCTGACTCTGTCTCTATCTCTCTCTGTCTCTGTCTCTCTCTCGCTATTTCCTCCCCCCCCCCCACTTCCCGCCCTTCCACTTTCTCTCTCTCTGACTTTGGCTCTCATAAAATTCTTCATCTGTTCTTATCACTTCATTCTCTAACACTTCATAAAAGCCTTCCTATGTTTCTTTGAAATGACCTTTTTCATAATTTCTTATGGTACAGTTATATTCCATTAAATTAATATACCATAATTTGTGCAT
The DNA here is from genome assembly GCF_028583685.1 of Petaurus breviceps papuanus. Classification (NCBI taxonomy): domain Eukaryota; kingdom Metazoa; phylum Chordata; class Mammalia; order Diprotodontia; family Petauridae; genus Petaurus; species Petaurus breviceps. The sequence continues at coordinate 9,758,413 of NW_027187332.1, read as the reverse complement.
TATTCTCCAGTTGGTGAGTATTTTATTTCTGAGTAGTTTGAAAAAAATGTTTCTACAGATGTTTTTTATACATAGGTAGACTTTCCCTTTGTCTTTAATCTCCTTGGGGTATAATTCTAGTAATGGTATCAGTAGATCAAAAAGTAACACAATTTTTCAATTTGGAGGAAACCATTATAATTACTTTCCAGAATCATTAAACACATTTCACATCTCCACCAACAATCCACTAGTGTGAATCTACCCAAAGCTCCTATCACCACTTTCCAGTTCTGGCTTGGATAGTAGGTGAGTGGCTCTGACAATCCCTTCAGCCCCTTTGTGATGGAAAAAAAAAATTATGGGACCCAAATTCTCTAGACCCATAGCTGTGGTAAGCAAACAGCTGTTATGGAAAGAACCTCCTAATCAATGATATGGGCCCATCACCACACCTCCACATGTGGGGAATGAATGTCACACCCTCTAAATTCCCCAGGCCCTGGAAAAAAGCCCCAGTCCCACCCCACTTCTTTACCATAAACAAGTTACTGTTTGGGATTATATAATTATGTGACTTGTACCCATGGAACCACAGGCAAAGCACTCCATCTTTCTACATCAGGCTTTTCATCTTTGAAAAGGAGATTCTAATTTTTATATTAGAACAAACTCCCAGAGTTGTTGTGAGGAAACCAAATTGTAAACCTTAAATAGCTATATATGTGTGAACCAATACTATTGTTCCATAACATAACTGTAAGTTCCATTAATACAATAGAATTGGGAGTTGGATTAACCATGTATATGAGCCACTATGTCATTTTTTATGTTCTTAAGACTACCTCCCAATTTTTATTCTATTTCACATTCCCACTTTAGTACAAAGCGACTATATGGAAGGAATCATTAAGGCATAGAGATTGATTTAACATGAACAGCCTTTATTTTACCAAGGGTGCCTTCCCCCAAATCTGATTGTTAAATTATGACAGGAGTAAGTAACTTACTTTGTGTGCATGTCAAAATATAGATTACTATAATGGTTCTGGGGATTGACAGGAAAGTGCAAATTTTAGAGATTGTTTTAAGGTAGATTTAACAGGGTTTTGTTCCTTGGATATAAGAGTAAGAAATTTAAGAGCTGAAAAGCAAATGAAGTTTGAAGCTGCATCCATTTCTGCCTTCCATGGTTACTAGAAATTGGTTAGAAAAGCATGTCATATCACACTTTTAAGGAAAATAGTATATATCAACACTCTTGTTTTTTTCTGAGTGATCAATTTTAATTGATCACCTTTCTAAGAGATATTTCAACTATTGTCTACAAGTCAGTAATTCAAATGGATTCTCTATTGAAAGAGCAGAAAAAAGAAAAAAACTTCCATTTTAAGCATTTTGAGTAGATTAACCTTTATTAGTCATAGTTTTCTTGTTTTGTACTGTTTATTTTGTTTATTCATTTTACACAAAGAATAAAATCACTGCATGCATGTGTCTGCTTTTCTAAAAAGCAGAATACATTATGCTATTAGGTTAAATGTCCAGGGCTCTCTGAAATATATCCATGTCAAAAAGGAGGCATTGTGGGGCAGCCAGGTAGTACAGCGAGTAAGAGCACTGGCTCCAGTGTCTGGATGACCCGGAGATCCTGGGCTCAGACACTTAGCACCCACCCAGAAACACCTGGCCATGTAACCTTGAGCAAGTTACTTAACCCCAATTGCTTAGGGGTGGCCAGGTGGATCAGCAAGTAAGAGTACCAGCCCCAGTGTTGGGATGACCTGGGGATCAAATCCAGGTTCAGACACTTAGCACTACACCCAGAAATAACTGGCCATGTAACCTTGAGCAAGTTACTAAACCCCGATTGCTTTAGAAAAAAAAAGAGGCATTGTTCACCAGCCATAGGTGCTCAAAACTGATTTCTTATCAGATATATCCACCAATACACACATGTTTATAACAAGTTAGTACTGCCCTACCTGTGGAGCTGAGGGTTAAGAATGTGCTGATTCTATGAGAACCACAAAGATTTTGGCACTAACTTAGCACATCTGAGGTAGAGTACAAACTATTCAGATTTACAATGGATTTCTCAGAACCATATCCTTTTTTGTTCAACAGGACCCACCGAGGGGATTTCAGTACCATCTGGTAATTAAACTAATGAGTGGAGAGTTGACTGTTAAGTAAACAGCAATGTACAGATCTTTGATTTTACATTTTCTAGTCCATTCAACAAGGATACCTAGCTCAAAAATATTTTTTTAATTCCACAAGAAAATTTTCATCCTTTTCTGTGATCTTAGATATGAAATCTAAAAAAAAACTTCAAAATACTGTATTTTGAAATTTTCAGGAGTTTCAAAATTTTCAGAATGCTAAAATATTTTTTGTTTAGATGTCAATCATACCCCTGTCCCCTTCATTACAAAATAGTGACACCAATTCCTGGTACAAGCCATGAAGTAGTCAGACAGCAGCAGAATGACTACATAAATAAACCTGTCATTCTTCTATCAGCAGAGTTTTCAGAGGGGGAAAAAAAAGTAACGATAGTGAAATTGGAAGACTTAAGGAAAGCTATTTATGTTGCCCTGGAGAATACAAATCAATAAAAGTTCATGGCTGAGAGGTTCTCATTGATTGGAACATACTGGTAGCACAGTAATTTCCAAACTCAATGTAGAGTTTGCCAACCACACCACCTTTTCTGATTGTATCCAATAAAATGTTATGACCTAAAACAGCTACCTCCACTCTAGACCCCTCCAATGTCTTTATGTGTTTGACTCTAACATGACCAAGCTGGAATCAGGACATTTAAAATATAGTTTGAACAAATTATTTTTTTAGAGTATAAAGTTGAACATTTTAATGTGCAATTCATAAAATGGCTTTGATTGAAAGCCTATTTACTATTAAGAAGCTTTAAAGAAAATAATATAGCAAAAGTCTTTGAACAGTTACTATAAAAATTTATTTATTCTGAATGTGTTTGTTCATAGATGTTGCTAACAACTTCTCTGTTAATTCATTAGGTGTATAAAACACAGCATGGCTAGTCTTGGTAAATTGCTTCATGCTGAGATGCCAGTAACTCTCAGTTCCAAACCAGGAGAATCAATTTTCTGAAAGCTGCCTTAGTTTTAATGCTCCCTCAAAAATGGCCCTTCTGTGGAAGATGTGCATAATCTCTGCCAAATGAAGTAGGATATTTGGCCTGAAGATAGAATAACAAACTATACTCAGAAGAAGGTCTCACCCTAATTGAACTTTACAGTCCCAAACCACTGAAGGAAAGAAGACAGGGGAGTAGAGAAATTTAAGCAGGATAGCTCAAGAAACTGGTAATTAACTATTAAATATTTCCAGGATCTACCTCTAACAGTCTTAGGCTCTCATGGTGGTAACTAAATATTATAATTAATAAACTTAGGCTCCCTAAAGTAGGAGTCAAATTGTATCATTTGTTGTTTTTATTATGTCCCATGTGAAAAATATTACTATATAATCCTGCACTAAATATTTAGAGATATGTGGATTACATACATTTCTACAATAACTACACAAATGGAAAAAAAATCATTGTAAAGCAATGCTTCTAAGAGTAATCACTGTAGTATAGCAGAAAGAAAATTGGCTCCAGAAGTCAAGTCCAGAAGACTGGAGTTAAAACCCAACCTCTGATGTGTATTACCTATGTTATCCTAGGCAAGCCAATTAACTTTCTTGGTCCTTAGTTTTCTCATCAGTAAAATGGGGGTGGGGGAGGAATGGAAGAGGCAGGTTGGACTAGATTAAATTTATGATCCAACAAATCCTATAATTCCTAACATGGCTATGAGTGTATTGTACATGTAAGGAGCTCAATAAATATTTGTTGAATTCACCTGACTTAGATTTTGCAGAAGATAAATGTATAAATCTACTTAGATTCCAAAGGGTTCTTTTTAATTTATGGACAATAGGTATATGATTGGTAATTTGGAAGAAGTTAGCATATCATTAACTTTTTAAGACTGTGTCATGGAGGACCACTGATCTCCCTCCACCCCCTCCCCCCCAAAAAAAGGTTCCTTTTTGTTCCTTTCTGTGGCATTTTTTTTATTCCTTCCTGATCCTGAACAGACCACTGATATAAAACAGCATCATTAAAACTGTTAAGTTATTGTTTTGTGATTTGCTTTATAGAATAACAATATTATAATTGGAAGGAAGCCTATGCCTGAAAAAGAATTTATTCTTTACATATCCAAGAAGTGATCAACTTGTCTTTGGTTAAAGACTTCCAATGAGGAGAAGCTACAGAGTCATAATGAAGCCCATTTTGTTTTGGGAGAACCTCGAATTGTTGAGAATTTCTACCTGACATCAAGCCAAATTCTACCTTTTTCAAATTTCTACCCTTTTCTATTCTGTCCTTTGGGACCAAACAGAACCATTGTTTTCCCTCAGCCAAGTAAAAGTGCTCCAAATACTTGAAGAAAATCACATCTGCTGTAAGTGCTTTCTTTTGCAGGGAAACATCCTATTTCATTGAATGACTCTGGCCTCTAGGATCCCTCCAATTTTAAATTAATGAACTTATGATCTTTAATATGGTATGATCTCTAGACCTTTAGCCAACCTGGTTGTATCCCCAATTTGTTACTCCCCAAGTGATAAATGTCCATAAAATGTGGTGTCTATAACCCAACAAAATACTGCAGATGTAGTTTGAAAAGCATAAAATACAAGTCCTAACCACTGTATACCTCTCAATAGTTTAGGATCAAATTATCTTTGTTTGCCATTTCATAGTTCACTCAAACTGAACCTGCTCCAACCAGATAGTTTTCACATGACCTCAGTTTCCTTCCCCACTGCGGATTTATGAAATTGGTCTTTTTTAATCCAAATATATGCCTTTATGTTGTTGTTATTGTTTCTCTACAATTCTGTCATTTTAGATTTGACCCAGTGTTCCAGTATGTCAAGATATTCTTGGATCCTGACCATAAGCTTTGCCTATATCCAATACTGGTCAAAAATGTTAAATTTTACAGGCATAAGCTTAGACCCATTGGTGTATTGCACTATAGATCTGCTTCCTAGTTGATGCTACTGACAACCCTTTGAGAAGAACCACTTAACCAGTTCCAGATATAACCATTTATAATATCATTCAGCATACCTCTTTCCCTCTTTTTCACAAGAATAGCATGAGATATTTTTCAAATTATTTTGGTAAGACCAAGATAAATAATATCTATAACATTTCCCTGATTTGCCAAACTACTGAGTATGTCAGATATGCAGATGATACCACTCTGGTGGCAGAACGTTGTAATGTAATACCAAGCAAAGGCAACTTCCCAGGTTCAAAATACCAGCATAGGTGCTCTCTATTTTATTCAGTAACAAACCCAGAACAGAGAAGATCAAAACATGACATCATTCAAAATACAGCATTTACTAAGTATGATTAAATAATCTCCAAGTACTACCCCACCCCAGGACCTTCCAATCATTCAATCAATTACAAAGTCTCCGTTCTAAATACTTCTCCACTCCTAGGCTATACTTTAATTAAGTCCACCACAAAGCCCCTCTTCTCAAATGGAGATTAGTTTCCAAACATAGGCAAAGTACCTTCATTTGTCAATCACAGAGCACAATAAGGTCAAAAGTTCCCCACCTCCTGGATCACAATTGAATCTACCCCAGAGTTACATCAAGTTTAAACACAGCACTTAATACCCAAATGGAGGTCTTTTCTTCATCTTGACACGAGGCAAGTTCTCAGCAATCTTAGTTCCTGGGGAGACAAGGCTTAGCAAGGCCATAAGATACATTGCCAGTCCCTTCATGAATTTATCCTCTGTCTGTAGAACAGCCCTAGAACCCCTGAACATATTAGCAAAGCCCTCTCCCAGGATTTCTGTAAACATACAACAAGAAAATCCTTCTTCAGGGCTTCTGAACCAACAGAAAGGCTCCCAGACCCCTGCAACAACAGTACTGTCCCTCACCAGTGGACAGTATTCATTCTGTCTGCAGGACAGTCTCCAGACCCCTGCAACAACAGTACTGTCCCTCACCAGTGGACAGTATTCACTCTCTGTCTGCAGGACAGTCTCAGGCCTTCTTAGCGAACAGCCAGGTTCCAGGACTTCTTCAACAAAAGGACAGTCTTTCACCAGTGGACAAATCTGGCAAAATAACATCAAAACAGACAGACAAAGTACCAGCAAAACAGCCATGTCTCCTCAGTCCTTGGCAGCTCAGGGGGCAGGTCTCAAAAGTCCAGGGCAATTCAAAGCGGCCACCAGCAATTCTCTTAGTCTCTCTCTCTCCACGAGGTGCTGCTACCAAAAAAGATCTTCCGCCTCTCTCTTGTGTCTCCAAATCTAAGTCACCAGCTCCTCCCAATTCAGGACTTTCTTTTCACATCAACAAGCCCATCCCACAGGTGGGATTAACAAGCTCTGGGTTTTAACACAATCAATTTGAAAACCAAGCCAATACAGGGGAATCTTTAATTGCCATTACTATCACAAACGTGAAAATGAATTAAGAAACCTGTTGATGAAAGTGAGAAGGGACAGTGCAAAAACTGGCTGGAAGTTTGACATGAAAAACAAAATTAAGATTGTGGCAACTAGTCCCATGATTTCCTGGAAAACAGAAAGACAAGAAATGGTACCAGTGGTAGATTTCACATTCTTCGGTTCAATAATTGCTTCAGACAGTGACTGCAGCCATGAAATTAAAAGATTCCTTGTAAGGACAGCATAACTAAAAAACAGAGATATCACCTTGTCAACAAAAGTCCATATAGTCAAAGCTATGTTTCTTTGTTTTTCTAGTAACAATGTATAGCTGTAAAAGTCAGAGTATAAGGAAAGATGAGCACCACAGAATTGACACTTTTGAATTGTGATTCTGGAGAACACTTGTGAGAGTCCCACAGCAAGAAAATGAAATCAGTTAATACTTAAAGAAATTCAGGCTGTTCACTGGAAGGTTAGATACTGAAGCTGAAGGTCAAATAATTTGGCCACATAATTAGAAGATAAGACTGATTGGAAAAGACCCTGATGTTGGGAAAGATTAAAGACAAAAGGAAAGGGGGATGGCAGAGGACAAGATAGATATTGTCATGGAAATAACACACAGACTCAAAGGGTTGGAAGATAGTGGAGAATAGAAGGTCTGGTGTGCTATGGTCCATGGGGCAAACAATAACAGAGCATGTCAAGAATGGGAGAAAAGAAAAGGTTAATATGGAATGTCTTGTTCAACAAGTATTATGCCCCCTCTGAAATGATTGGTTTCTTTACTGGAAGTTCATTTAATGGTCTCTTTATTGCAATTCTAGAATTTTGTCAGTCATCACAGTCAATACCAATAGTCAATATTTTATAGATTTCGTATATAGATACATATGTATATATAATATGCATATATCACAAAATTGGAAAGATACTATGTTAACACACAAAGTAATACATTATTATTATAGTAAAAGTCTTCATTGAATCCATATGAGTGAAAGCAGAATTCATAGTGTCTAAACAGGATAAAGCTATGAGTTGCTAAATTTATTTGGAAAGTGAAAAATTATGCATCCAAGAAAATAATTATAATGCTAGTACCAATATTACCAACTTTGGAAATAGCCACAAGCCTTTTAACTCCTATTAAGTATTGGATTGCCAGAAAAGCAGAAAAGAACTGTGAATTAATGATCTTTCAATAAATCAAAAATCTATGATTTCCTTGTTTTGGCACTTCCTCCAATGACTTTGATCACAATCTCCCTGATATTTTGCAAAGAATTTTATGAGGATTTGTAATAATATATCTATATCATCATTATATGTTACAGAGAATATGATGAAAATATATTAAATCATTCACCTCATTCTAATATTTTATGTCATTATAGTCCCTGTACTCAAAATGTTTCAGTTTGGTAGGAATGCCAGAGGCTATATTCCAACTCAAAATTTCTTTCTGTTTCTTACTAGGGGGAAGGGGATAAGCATTTATAAAGCATTTATAAAGCACCTACCAAGTACTACTAACTATTCTAATCACTTAATAAATATCCTTTCATTTTATCTCAAATGATCCTTACCACAAGAGTTGGGTGCTGTGCTTACCCCATTTTACAATTGAGGAAACTGGGGCAGAGGGAGGTTAACTGACTTGCCCAGGATCAAACACCTGGTATCCAAGGCTAGAATCAAACTCGGTTATCTCCTTGATGTCTTTAGCAAAAATAATGTAACTTCCCTTGATATATCTTCCCATTTTCATGTTTTCATGAAATTAATATGGTTACCTTCCCTATTGGAGAAATATCTGTCATAGTCTACACCTTTGTAACCAAGTAAGAAAAACAAGCTAAAACTCTAAGTGGGAGTGTGTGTGTGTGTGTGTGTGGTAACCTAAATCAATACACTTATGTCATTTCGTATTAAGCTTCTATATCCAAATCTAAACTTAGGCTCTCCAAATGCCATAGAAAACAATTTCGGAAATCCTGTGGCAATTAAAAAAAAACCCTTACAATTAGTAATGAGTATCAGCCCTTTTTTCTAGTTTTATACCACAAAGGGTGGTATTCCTGACATTTATTGTACCTATTCAACAAAAGAAGTAAATGTAAATATGCATGTCATTCTTTCATGGTTATATTCTTTCCTGTTTGTGTAATACATGTTTGAAACTTATAATGCCCTTTTTCTGTTTCTTTATTATTTAATGATGTGCTATACAATCAACATTTTGCCCTCCTTTATTTTTAACAGAATTGTAGAGTAAATGAGTAGAATGTTGTCATTCTTCTTCCCTGCCCAAAATCTAACATAGAATTGGGAAGCTCTTTTTTTTTCTTTCACCAGCTACTATTTGTAATGTTCCTCTGTCCATTTAGAAGAGTTCTGACAACCATAGATAGGGACACATTGTTCTAATGTGAAATGGTAGCACCACGTCTCTGAGTCTTTAATTTTGTTGTGGGTCTAGTCTTTCTTTACTTAGTACCCAGGTTATGAACACCTTTAGGCAAATGAAGACAAAAGAATTCAATACTAAAAACATCCATTGAAGCAAAGGGACCTTCCAACACATAACTAGAACAAGAACAGTGAAGTAGAAAGAGTACTGGATGTGGAGTCAGGGAACCAGAGTTTGAATTACAACTCACATTCTCGATTAAGTCATTCAACCTCTATCAGCTTCAATTTTTCTTACTTGGAAATGCAGGATTTTGGATTATAGAACCTTTAAACTTTTTCCCCCTTTTCATTATTTTTTCTTTAATAGCATTTTATTTTTTTCAATTACATGTAAATAAAGTTTTCAACATTCATTTTTATAGAATTTTGAATTGCATATTTTTCTCCCTCATTCCTGAGGCAGAAAGCAATCTGATATAGGTTATATATGCACAATCATTTTAAATCTCTTTCCACATTACTCATGTTTTGAAGGAAGAATCATAGCATAAGGGAAAAACCATGAGAAAGAAAGAAAAACAAAAAAAGTGAAAAGAGCATGTTTTGATCTGCATTCAGATTTCATAATTCTTTCTCTGGATGTTACCTTTAACTTTCAGTCCATCTCTAGGGTCTTAATTGTGGCACAGTCTTTAAGGAAATATTCAAGGTCACCTCTACACAATCACATGGCATTTGAAGATGAATTACAGAAAACCAAGATTCAAGAAAGGGGTCTACATTCGCATATCAGTTTTCTTCTAATTACTTATATCTTTTCTGATTAATCTTTGTGGCATCTCAGTAGGAGACATGGTATCAATTAGCCCTGAATCAGTTGGAAACCTTTCTTATGACTTAAGAGAATGGTTCAAATAGCGTATTTCTTGAATTTTGCTACCAATGAATTGTCACCTAAATAAACAAAGTAGTCCTCTTTTTCTTCCCTAAGAATGCTGGCCTCTTTATTTATAAAAATGGTTGGTCAAGCCATTTGTTTAAAATCCCCTCGTGTGAAACAGTAACAAAAATGGCATTAGAATGTGCGTCAATAATCAATGTTTTCTTTTGTTTTTGATTTTGTTGGAAGAACAGAAAAAAGGGATTTTATGGCTGAATAGAAACATGTTGTTCCATGACTGTGGGTTTCCTGGGAGTTTTCAATAAATAGAAAGAAACATGAAATAATTGTGTGAAAGCGGCATGAGAGAGTCCCTGCTATGCCCAGATATGAAAGAAGTTTGCATAAAATAGACCACAGTTTACAAAGGTGGGACAATGTGATGGCAGCACAGACCATGCTTACTACAATACAATTAAAAGTGTGTACAGTTTAGAAAATAAAATTTAAAATCTAGCATCTCAGAGTACTCAATTTGCTTTCAAAATAATTTGCCCTTTATTTGAACAATATATTTTTCCTTAAGAGAAAATGTTGGACAATCAGAAGTAGCAAAGTAGGGGGTTTGGACCAGGTACTAGCTTAATAAATGTCTGTTTAATTTTTGAAAATGTGAAAATCACTAGAAAACTCAATTTCCATTAATATAAGTAGTGGGAACAGAAGAAGAGATTTTTAAATTTTGAGGAAAAGAACCACATTTTATTCACTTTCATATTTCCCAAAGTGTTTATCAGAATCCCCCTGCATAGCAACCATTTGGTGCTTGTTGAATTCACTTGATATTCATGTATTTTCCTTGTCCTTATAGCTAATATGTGGTCACTAAAATATGCATTCAGCAATGATTGTATTCTTCATTACTAAATCCTGTTCATTTCATTTTCTCCATATCAAAGTTTAGGGCCAGAAAAAGAGGATTTCATCATAACTCATGGGGTCTTAAATAAGCACTAAGATAGTGTCTCTTTCCAACTCTGAAAAATAAGCCAGGTGCATAAATCCCAGCAGCTGATTTAAGGCAGACCATGCTTAATTAATGTAATTTGTCTTTAAACATAGCATATAAATATAGCCTATTTAAAATGTGCAACCAAGAGCCAGGATAATGTTGCTCAGTGGTGATAATTGTTAATCATGTTTACATAACTCAGGTCAATGCTAAGTAAATTATAAATACTAAGGCATATATTCTTCCATTTTCACTGGCTATCCCTTCATGACTGGATTTTTCTCCCTCATATAAACTTCTTACTTCCCTGACTTCCTTTAAGCCCCACTTAAAATCCCACCTAAAATCACAAGAATACTTTAAAATTTTACTTTGAAATAAAAATTTTCATTCTCTTATCTCTATTTCCTTTGCCTGGTGGATTAAAAAAAAGTACACTGGGACAATTTATACAGCTTTTTCTTTTAAGTATTTGTAAATTCTGGTCCTTCCAGTATTAAGAAGGTATTAGCTTAGAAAAGAGGAGACTAAAGAGACTAATGTCTTTAAATATATGAAGTGTTTTCAAGGAGAAAAGCAATTAGATATCCTCAAAGGAGAGAACTAGGAACATTAAAATTTCAGAGAGAAAAGTTTGGCTCTATATAAAGAAAGATTTGCTAACAATTAGAGGTGGGTCAAAATGGAATGGGTTGACTTGGGAATTCATGAGTTCCCCTACATTCGAGATCTTTAAACAATTTGACCACTGGTCAAGAATATTATGGAGATGATTCCTGTTCAAATATAGGTTGGACTAGTTGACTTCTCAGGTTCCTTCCAACAATGAGATTCTGTGGTTCTTTACTAATAAGGAATCATAACTTCTTAGGATGCATAAGGGATATTATACTACCGATTTCAGTTCTCTGAATCATTCATTTTTTTCTGTAAAAATGTCTTAACGAGAGAGATGAAGTATAAAATACATGTTCTTATTGTGTCTAAACACTATAGTAAATAAGGTCTTAGTGAAAAGCAAATGATAAAAAAGGAACAATAGATTTATCACAATTATGATGGAGTGACACATCTTTACTGAAGAAACAAAGAGAATAAATTATTGTAGATAATATCAAATTATTTTGATTATATATATAGGTGTGTGTATATATATATATAGGTGTGTATATATATATATATATATATATCTTGTGTGTGTAGTAATTTTCTGCAAGGGAAAACTTTTTTTTTAATTAAAATGAAAAATGTTTGGGTGGAAGTTAATATATCAGATAAACATCTGATATTTATTTTCTACATGAAAAAACAACAGATTTTGTTCCTAGCTGAAATAAAAATTAATGAAAGTAGGTGGAGGACACTAGCTCTTCCAACCTCACCTGGCTAATCAAGATGAGAAAAAGAATAGAGAGACTGCCAAGTAAGCTCCACAAAAAAAGGGCACATTCTCCTGTTCCTGATGGGCTGTAAGAATTAGATAATGAATCTTACAGAAAGAATCTGAAGAGCTATTCTGATAAAAATGAAATTACATGTTGATACCATCTGCAGGGCACGGAAAGTCAGCCAAAATTATCTTGTCCCAAAGAGAACCTCTAACTAGATGGCAGAGAAAGCTAGATCTAGATGCTGCCCCTTTCCTGTGAAATATAACAACTATTGAGGTCTCAAGGGATAAAGGTTATTTGTAGTGTTTGGAGATGATGATATACAGCTAGGATACACTTAGGCTGGGAACTATAAACCATTCTGATTAGAAATAAACAGTAAGTGGCACAGACCTAGACTTGTAATCAGGAAGATCTGAATTTAAATCCTGCTTCATTTGTTTGCTACTTGTGTGACTATGGGGAAGTCATTTAACTTTGGTCAATCAGCATCAATTTCCTCATCTTTCAATCAGTGATAAATGATAGTACCTATTTCACAGTGTTGTGAGCATCAAATGAGATAATATTTGTGAAGCACTTAACACAGCGTATGGCACATAATAGGTACATACTCTGTTTCCTTTCCTTCTTTTCCTTTCCATTCCTCAGAGGAGAGCATTGGGAAATCACTGATATTGAGATGCATAATAAAAGGCATATAAAACAAAGGAACTACAGCAGAGTTTACTAGGTCCACATTTTCCACCTTGTCTTTTCCATCTTGCCCCAAGTTAATATTCATAATAACCAAAGGCATTATGTGGATTAAAAAAATACTTGATCACCCCAGTTTCAGATAGTCCCTCTGCAATTTTGCTAAGTGGAGCCTCTGGACTGATTTGAAGAAATATAGACTAGTGAGCAAGGCTATGAGCAGAATTGAAGAGGACTTTCTAACCACAAGTCAGATAAGAGACTGGGATGATGGAATCCAAGTACAAGAAAAAAAACAATTAAAGAACAGATAATCTTGGTTTTGCTAGCTATCTGCTCAGGTGCGATTGTAATAGTCCCAGAGTTATGGCTAAAATAATTCAACTTTCTTCTCTCTGGTGTTGACTGCCAAACAGCTGGAATCAAGTTAACTTAATCAGGAGACAATTAGAGGAATGAGAGCCAATATCCCTCAACTCTCCCTCTCCCCTTTTTGTTTTACAATACCTTAAATAGTGTTACTTTTAATAATATACTAGGTAGTATTACAAGCAGGTGTCCTGGTGACTGACTGCCTGCTCCTGTCCCCGTATTCTGATATCCTAAGTCTTCATTATACTTAGCAGAGCATAAAACTCACCTTTCTATCTAAAATCCCCATTTTCTCTCTTTACTGCTGCCAAAAACAAGTCCCATTCCTTCTTTGCTACTTGAGTATACTTTTGCTTCTATTAAAAACTCTCTCCAGTGGGCACCATTCTCATTATCTATCACTATAGCTCCAATAACTGGAGGAGATGTGTGGCCCGGACTGTTTCCCACTAAAGTTTTCTTCTTCCTTCTGCTGACACTAGTGAAACGTTAACCTTTAACACCTTATCATGGGTTGGTTGTTAGGAAAGCTTTTTGTAAGCTAAAAAAATGCTACATAAATGTGAACCATAAGGATAAACAATGATTTGGCAAAATAACAAATCTGGTGAAATAACTTTGTTTTCATTCCTGAACAAAAAAAAAATAATAAAAATTTTGAATCACTATAACAGAGTAGTATAAATATAAATATATAGGTGTATTTATATGTGTGTATATATGTATATGATTATGAAATATGCCTTCCTGTGCATCTTTAACTTTAAATAGTGTTATTTTTAATAATATACTAGGTAGTGATAACTATAAATTTGACAACTCAATTCAAAGACTTCAGAACCTCTGAGTGAAGGTCAAAGGAAATACTAGATGATCTTTGAATGCCCCTTTCACCTTATGATTATATAATTCTTTAATATCTAGTTTAATCCCTGGGAGGAATTTCTCTCCCTCCTCTCTATTACTGGAATGTCTAGTGCCTTAATGCAGGAGAAGAAAACTGCCCTAAGAATCATTACCTATGTTGGTCCCAGAGTAGAACTGGAGGAAAATGTATGGAAATTAAAAGAAAAAAATCATGTCTGTCTGTCTATCTATCTATCTATCTAACTATCTATCTATCTATCTATCTATCTATCTATCTATCTATCTATCTATCTATCTATCTATCTTCATGTGTGTGCATTGTGTGTGTAAATTTTGCATACTACTCCAATATAATTAAATTTTTTAAGCTCTTATATGGGCATGGTATTGTGCTTGGCTAGGACATATAAAGACTAAAGAGTTATCTATACAATAAAGTCTTACATGTCTTTTCTTGAAAGGATTAAATATATAGTCAGTAAATTAGTGTACACTAACAAATTTATAATTACAGAATTAAATTAAAAAAAAAAACAGCTTCCTTCCAGGCATGCCCACACACTGAGGGCAAGCTGAGCATTAGAGAGGAAGAGCCTGGAAAGGTGGCAAACAATAGCAACTGCATGCTCACGAACTCTAAGAAATGAGAAAATGACTCTGGCCTTAGCATTTAAGACTTCTTTGGCAAGCAATTTTAGTAAAATGGTAAGGAAAGAGGGCAGATTAAAGGCATTTTAAGGAGTGTGTGATTGGTGAGAAAGTTGTGGCAATGAGTGAGTTTAGGAATCAAGAGTAAGTGAAATATGGGATGATAACTTGATGGAATGCCAAAGTCAAAAAAAGGTTGTAAAATGTAATCTGGGAGATGCTAGAAGTTTTGGACACCTCTACAAAAAGAACAGCTCATTTTTAAATTGTGGTTCTCAGTTCATGAGGTTTCCATCTCTCGACCATCATAAATAAAAGTGAAATGTAAACATACACTGATAAGAGAAAATAAGTAAGGAAACGTTGTGTACTTCGTTTAAAAAAAGAGAAGTAAACATCAGTAGAAACAGATTGTTGAAGCTGTAGAAATTAGATGGAGAGCTAAAAATAGAACTGAAAGAAGAATAAGGATTTGTAAAGCAATATTTTTTCATATCAGAAATAGCTGTCCATATTTCTTGTCTTCTCTAGTTGCCCTTTATTTCCTCTCCACTATTAACCTAGATATATTATAGATGAATCTTCTACATATTCTCCCATTCTCATGGTTTTGACCCAAAGAATATTTTTTCTGAATTTAAAAAGAAATCATTTTTGACCTTTGGAAGCTATTCTCATTTGCTCAAAGTACAGTGATAAAGGGAAATAAATATTTCAAATTCATTTTGGATTAAACCCTTTAAAAATATATCTACATATGATGACAGATTCGAAGTAGAAATGAATAGACCAGTTTGGTCTAGCTAACATATCAGGTGCAAATTTGAACAGTTACTAGACTGGAAGGAGTATAAATCAATATTTCCAATTTACAAAGAGAAGCCCATGTGGATGGAGCATCTCACCAGGTTAAATAAACACCTTTAGTTGCAATTGCATCTAGTCTCCCCAGGAGCATACTGGGTCATTTAAATTTCTTGTCAATTATGCCTACATAATTTCTACTGAGAAAAAAAGGATTTTTTTTCTTTCTAATTGGTTCTCTAAGACACTAACAAATCTAATGCTTTTGATAGAACTTCTCCAAAGAGTAAATGCCATTAGAGTTATACATTGACTATCCTTTTAAGTCTGACAGCTTTCATAGTAATATTGAAATTCTATTCATAATCTTTAAATAGAGCAAAATAATTTAAATGATTTACACAACATTTAACACCACATATGACTTTAAGAAACAAATGAACTTTTTAATGTAAATTATTGTGGATGTACTCACTGTAATATAGCCATTCAATTTTCTACCTGAAGCCCAAAGTCCTCTTTGCTAACACAAGGTATTTTTCTTTATTTAGCATGCCTGATGTTGCAGGACCCCTTCCCACTTCGTATTCTGAAAGACATGCTTAGATTCCCTTTCTATTCAATTTATGACATGATTCATTGAATGCTACTGCATACTTGAGGATTTTTTAATATTTTCTAGCCCTGCAGTAGAAATCCATTTTTCTGATAAGAAATTTAGTGATGACCCTGTCAGCTAAGTATCCTAATCCATCTGTCTATATGGGGAAAAACCCTTCTTTCTAGGCTCTTTCAGAATTCATATATGGATTGTTCTGTAGAAATTATCACCTGTAGAGAAGCAGGCTTTCACAGTTAAAAAAAAATCAGAAACAATGTATAATTCCAGGAGTAGCAGACAATGATAAATTTGAAACTTTATTCTCACATTTTCTGTTTCTCAGAAATGTTTTTAAAAGTATTATATGAAATAATTTGTAATAGAGTGATTAAAGTAATTAAGAGTATTAAAAGATATTCTTAGACCTTAACACTAATTAGTGTAAACAAAATTATCTAATCAAAACATATCCTTTATTCTAAAAGGGTTTTTTTTTTTGATGGAATGAGTGTGAACTTATTTTTGAAAGCCACATCAACAATCATTAACTAAGTGACTGCTATGTGTCAGATACTGTGCTAACTGCTGGAAATACAAAAAAAAGTCCTTATAAGATGCATAGATTAGAAGAACTAAACGGAATTTTAGAGATAACCTAATCAATCCTAATATTTAATTGATCTATATATTCTAGCTAGTTATTGGTGGAGCTGGGATTCAGATTCAAGTTTCCAGACTGCTATTTAAATGTTCTTTCTACTTCAAAATACTGCCTGCCTCTACACTATGCTGCCTGCATGTGTACATTGGGAATTTGAAAATATAGAGCTCAAGTATAATTCTTCATTCCTTGTGGAGCAATAAAGGTCATAGGCAAGGTTCACCTGGATGTGAAATAGTACAGTAGTCATTCTTGTTTTAGAAGAGAAAATAATATGTTCTCATATGCCCATGAAGGATAGCAATTCAGTCCCTCAAACTATCTTCCCCACAGAAAACAAGATAAAAAGAATTGTAATTGGATACTCATTTACATATCTGATTCAACATGTATTAAAAAGCCTTAACATAGATTCCTCAGTGTACTTAGTCAGAGTCTAAGTATTTGCAGCATGATCTTCAAAATTGTGGTTTGGTTTAATTTTTGTGACTCTAGTCATTGTATTATGAAAATATTTATGGATTTCCCTTCCCTAGAAAACATTTTACAACTTCCTTGGTTATATTTCATGTATGCTAAGACCTTGCAGAATGCAGTCATGGACTTGCATGATCACAAGCATGGTTAAGTAGTAGTTTTCATTATAATTCCCCATCCTAATGATCACCCAAGAAAAGGAAATGTATGCCAACTCTATAGTAATTAAAACACAATCAATAAGATAAGAATATAAGAACACTGAAAAATGTAAAGGCCTTAGAGAATAACAGTGGATAGTTCAAATACTCTTGTACCCCATTCACCTTTCTCAACCTCAGCTCATTCCCCATATAGTCAGAACAAGTACAAACAGTGGTTTTGGGGTCTGACTTTTGTGGCTCCAAGGTCTACCCCACCTTATGGCAGTGGGTCACTTATGGCAGATGGTAAAAACATCATATAAGAATTAAAATACATTGATTCTCCTTAGCTTTGCAAAGACAATGGAATAAAATTAGAGAGGGGCAAGGGCATAAGACACATAATGCTGAACCAGCTAAAGAGGAAAGAGCTCCCATATGCAAGAAAAAAAAGCTTAGAAACAGACTTGCAGTCAACTTTCTTCTGACTGAATTTAATCTGGGTAGGGAACTAGCTAGACCCCTACAACCTCCTAGGTGAGGAAACTATAGATACAGAGAATCCATGGGAGTTATCTTTCTCTAAGACTGAAGAGTAGAAAGGAGGTGTAAGAATCCAGAAAAGAGCTAAAGGAAATAAAAGAAAATAAAAGCTAACAGACAAAATGTTCAAGAGAAGAGTATGTATAAGCCCAGCTCTCAAGCAGATAAAGCAGCAGTGTGACATAAAAACAATAGAAAAATCAATTTTAATAGCTATGTCACAAGAAAGGAATATATTATGAAGGGAAATGAATTTTTGGAAACTCACTGAAGAAGAAAACTATTATTTCCCTAGAAGTCATAGAAATACGCAAGAAACTTCAGAATATTTTAAAAGAGAAATAACCTTTTTTTTAATTTTTTTTAAGCAATTGGGGTTAAGTAACTTGCTCAAGGTTATACGGCCAGTTATGTCTGGGTGTGGTGCTGAGTATCTGAGCCCATATTTGATCCCCAGGTCATCCCGACACTGGAGCCAGTGCTCTTACTCGCTGAGCCACCTGGCCGCCCTGAGAAATAATCTTTTAAAGGAAGACATTAGGATAGAAATTTCAGCAGAAATCAAATCTCTCAAAGCAGAAATAGCAAAGGTAAACCACAGAGTGGAGAACTTAAAAATATATAATGGAGAATTTCTCAAAAATAGTAGAACCTCAAAAATATGACAAATTCACAGTTTAAAAATGCAAATATAAGAAAATTAGGAAGAAGAGAAACAAATTTAAAAAAACTTTGAAAGAAAATGAAATATATAACAAAGTAACAGATCTGTCTTGTCTATTTACTAGCTGAATACCATACTATAGGAAATACTTTAAGAAATATGCTCCAAACTTTTAAATAAAAAACAACAAATTACTGTTTGCTCAAATACAAAGATCACCACAATAAAAAAAAAAGGCACACTTGGATCAAAATAGCATCTTGTGGTTAAATTCCAGATTTTCAATGTTAAACAACACATTTCACAAGAATCCAAGTACCTTCGGATATGAAAAAATAACATCTATTTGAATAACAAAAACTTCTTTACTGAATATTCAAAGCTCTTTACAAATGGCTCCAATCTATCTTTCCAGCATTATTCTACATTCCTTCCCTTCCTATGTACTACTATACTCTAGTCAAAATGACACTTGCTTCACACACAACATTCTATTTCCCATTTCTGAACCTTTAATGCCATCTTTTGTGACTGTATACATCCCTTACTCACCTCTATATAGTAGAATTCAAAGGTTCTTGGAAAGCTCAGCTCAATCATCTCACATATAAGAACTTTTTTTCCTGATCTTCCTAGGTACTAGTGCCACCCCCCAAAAAAATTACTTGCCTTTTACACTGTATGAATTTTGTATATGTTTATGAACTGATATAAATAATCTTTTTCTTGACATGAGACTTGAGATCAAGGATTCAACAAAATAACTATAAAATGAGGAAAATATATGGGAGCAATCTGGCAAATCACACATGAGAGCTGTATAGATACAACTGCAAAACGTTCCTTAAAGAAATAAAGAATGGAAAGTATCTGGATGGCTGTTCAATCCCCTGGGTA
The DNA here is from genome assembly GCF_028583685.1 of Petaurus breviceps papuanus. Taxonomy (NCBI): domain Eukaryota; kingdom Metazoa; phylum Chordata; class Mammalia; order Diprotodontia; family Petauridae; genus Petaurus; species Petaurus breviceps. The sequence continues at coordinate 9,738,824 of NW_027187332.1, read as the reverse complement.
GGTATAGCAATAAAATTTCCATAAATTCATTCATAGATTTAATGCATTCCAAACTAGTAGGACAATACTTAACAATGCTGGAAAACATAATAATAAAATTATTTTGAAAGAACAACATTTGAAACAATTCAGGAAAAGTGTGATTGCCAAGTTTCTAAAAAAGAAATTTGAGAAGGCATCTACCCCTACTTGTTTGCAGGCAAGAGGGAAGAGATGTGGGAGGGGAAAACTATATAAAATGTTTTTGGTGATGACTAAAAATAAGATACAAATCATGTGAAAAGTATAAAAGTCTTTAATAAAACTTAGATAAACTTAAAAAAAGTGTACAATCTAGATACACAAAACTTTCAATCATCCACTCTACTCCCTTAGGATGATGGATAGCTATCTTTCCTCTTGCCAAACATAAAAAGGGAGCAGTTTTAATCAATTGACAATTGAGTCACATTTCTTAGGTTTGGGGCTAACCACCTGAGCATATTTTGGTAAATATGATGCAGAAAAAAATAAAATTAGTGGTATCTAAACTCATACCTATAGCAAAGAATCAGAATTCAGAGCAAATGAATATGTTTATTGTTTGTATGTTTGTTTTTGAACAGAAAAATCAAATTGAGTTCCTAAGATACTTTGGGTCAAAAGAATTGGTTGAAACACTTTTTACCCTTCAACTGCAGGAAAATTTTCAAACCAATTCATTAAATTATTACAATAATCTACAGGAGAGTTGTGATATTCTGAATTTGGAAGAAAATTTGGAGGAGCCATAGAAAGAAGGATTGAGGAAAAGGCATATCAAATAGGAATTGGTGATTAATGAGAAAGTTGGAAGATGAACACAGTCCTAGAATTCCATTTAAAATGATAGCATAGTGCTATGTGGTTTTTATAGTATCAACTATGAAGGTTATATCTATTCCTTGATCCTCTTAGGAGAAAATGAAATTAATGAAAGATAGAACCAAAGGTGGTCTTTAAGTACTGGACATTATCTTTTCTGATCATTAGCCTTAATCCTCTCCTGGAATTTCAAAGAAGAACTTGCAATAGAGCTTTATAAAATGCAAATGATAGCTTGTAAGCCCTCTGAGGGCAGGGACTGCCCTTTCTTTCCCTCTTTTTTTTTTTTTTTAGCCCCAGAATTTATCACAGTACCTGGAATAAAGTAGGAGCTTAATAAATGTTTATTGATTGATTGATTGATCCACCTCTTTACCCCACTCTGAATGTTATCATTTATCAATATTAGCAGAAGTAAAAAAAACATATTTTCCAAAAGTAACTGAATTTGAAAGAGAGAGACAGGTAAGAGGGAAAATAAGTATGCCCAAAGGTCTATCTAGCAAAAGTTACTAACTCTATATCACAAAGAGGTCAAAGGAAAAATAAAAGGGATATATATATATATATACACACATACATGTATGTGTGTGTGCATGTATATATATGTGTGTGTGTATATGTGTGTGTATATATATGTATATATATATATATATAATTGGAGCAGCTCTCTTTTGTGTTAGCAAAAATTGGAAATTGAAAGGATTACCATCTGTTGGGGAATGGCTGAACAAGTTGTGATATGTGATTGTGATGGAATATTTTTGTGCTACAAAAAATGACAAGAAAGATGGTTTCAAAAAAACCTGGAAAGACATATAAATTGATGCGAAATGAAGTGAGCAGAACCAGGAGAACATTATACACAGTAACAGCAATATTGTGTGACGATCAACTGTGAATGATTTAGCTATCCTGAACAATACAATGATCCAGGACAATTTCTAAAGATTTATCAAAAACCCCATCCACCTCCAGAGAGAGAACTGGTGGAATGTGGGTGCAGATTGAAGCATAATTTTTTTCACTTTCTTTATTTTACTTGCATTTTGTATGGTACATGGCTTATATGGAAATCATTTTTGTGTAATTTCTTATCTATAATTGTTATCATGTTTCTCGACTTCTCAATGGTTGGGGGAGAGGTGGGAGGGAGGGAAAGAATTCAGAGCTAACATTTTTCTTTCAATGTTTAGAATAATAAATAATGTATTTTTAAAAGGGAAATAGTGAATCCTGAGGATAATAGTTTCATCATGCATACAGTTCGCCTTGACTCATTTTAAACATATTTTGGCTCTTTTTCAGACTTGTTCCTAACCTCAACTAGACGCTTACCTCAGATTAAAATTCCTTTCTTCTGGGAAGCAGTTTGCTATAGTGCCTAGAGTGTTGAACTTGGAATTGGGAAGATGTGGATTTGAATCCCACTTCAGAAATTCACTATCTCTGTAATCTGCAAGTTGCTTTAACCTCTCTGACCATGCCATATAATTTATTAAATGGAGATGATAAGAGCACCTGCTTTAAGACTTGTTTCCAAGATCAGATGTAATAATGCAAGCAAAACACTTTGCTACCCTTAAAGTATTATGCAAATGAGAACTGATACCAGTTTTCTCCCTAAACCCATCAGAAATCACATGGCATGTTTCTAGTTAAGTTATGTATTCTTGTTTTTTAAAGTTATTATCCTAATTTAGCATAAGATCTTCTCTACTAATAACCATTTGATCATTGAAAAAGGATTCCACAACCACATGTAGACCTGGTATTTTGTTTTCACACGCTTGTTTAGTTACAGTTCTTGTAGATAATCAAAAGTGTTTTTTGAAGGTAGAAAGAGACATATAGGGCAAAAAGAACAGGCATGGATAAATTACCTCATTTAGACCCAGCCTACAGCACATTTATCAAGTATTTTTCATTGCATTAAACATTGCACAAGCCTTTATACATATGTCATTAGGTTTAGTCAAAAGAAAACCCTGAAACACTATTAAGTTAGAACCAGTACCAGACGATATCTTTCTGGGGATTCTCTCATTTTCCTTTTTATAAAAATACTGTCTATAATCCATGTTCATTATATGGGATTCTGTATTTAAGGTATTCTAAGAATCAATCCCAGAAGACTTATAGACGTGTTACCTCCAACAGATTTCTTTTATAGGTGTTTGGTCATGCTGGGCTGTCCTTCCTAGTTACAACTTCTTTTAAAATATTGACACTTCTTCACAAAGTTCTTGTTATTGCCAATGAGAACAAACACAGCAGTATAAAAGTATCTGTAGTTGTGGTCTACTTCACTTCTCTCTAACTGTTTTCTCATTTTTATCTGCAAAGTCCCTCAACATGATATCATTCAGCAACATCTCACACCAAACTCTGAAGGCTAATTTTTTTCTCAACTACTTTTAACCACATTGTGAGGTAAATGGTGTTCCAAAAAAAAATCACCAATCATCAGTCTTTTTAACATCTATGCTTTTCTGGTAAAATAATGAGAATATCACTTTCTCATAAGAATGACATTTGAGGGTAACATAAAAAGCATGAATTGTTTTAAAACATTTTAATATGTCACTTAGGATGACTTACATGTAAGAAGTGTCACAAAACATCAGTAAAGATGAGCATTACAAGAAAAGAAGATATGCAGTCATATTGAGGAAGCTATGGCATATAGGTAGCCCCATAACAAATGGGTAGCCCAAGAACTAACCGATATTCATAACATATGAAAAGAATATGAGGAAAACTCCCAGTACTCGGGAGATTCTCTATAGAAGACTTACAGAAAGAAATAAACAAAAATCACCCAAAATGAAGATATGAAAGAGTTCTGACCTGTATCAGTGATAGAAACACTCACATCAACAAGGACATCAATACATTAGAATGAGGTGATACAGTTCTTTGTTTTTTCTCTATTTTTCTCTGTACAAATAGAGGTTCATGTGCATACTGAAGGCTAAATATACAGACATACCATCCTTGAGGTTTTGCTAATATCAGAGCCAACTAGTAAACTCAGATTATCAGAAATATATATGTATCTATGTAGATGTATATATACATAAATGTACATAGATATAGTTCAGAGAAGTACCTAATATTTATATCTATAGGACTACTTTGTATTTATATCTATCCATTATCCATAATATTTCATGCTTTTCTAGTCAACCTCTCCCAATTCTAATTCACGGTTTGGATTCCTGTTGGGGATGGTGGCACAGCTGCACCAGATTCAAAGTACTTTTTTTGCATAGTATTTTATTTTTCCCCTGTTCCATGCAATAACAATTTTTAATTTTTTTTATCTTTGAGTTCCAAATTCTATCCCTTCCTCCCACACCCTCCCCACTTTGAGGAGGTAGACCATTTTCATATGGATTATAAATGTGTAGTCATGTAAAACATATCTGTAATAGTCATATTGTGAAAGAAAACATAGACAAAAAAAATTCAAGAAAAATAAGTTTAAAAAAAGCATACTTCAATCTGTACTCAGACTTTGGACACAATACATTTCACTTTGCATCAGCCTGTGCAAGCCTTTCCAGGTTTTTCTGAGAGCATTCTGCTCATCATTTCTTATAATAGTATTCCATCATAATTACATACCACAACTTATTCAGCCATTCCCCAATTTAGGAGCAGACCCTCAATTGCTAATTCTTTCCTCCAAAAAAAGAGCTACTATAAAGATTTTTGTACACATAAGTCCTTTTGCTTTTTGTTTTTTTATCTCTTTTGGGATACAGACCTGGCAGTGATATTGCTAAGTCAAAAGGTAAGCATGGATTTATAGCCCTTTGGACATAGCTCCAAATTGCTGTAAAAAATGGTTAAATTTTCTTGGAGGTGAATAAGTGAGTATGTTTGTGAGTGAGTGAATGAGTATGCATGTGTGTGTGTGTGTGTATGTGTGTGTGTGTCCCTCCCTAGGATCAGACAAGGGAGGAGAAATGAAGTGCTCGAGAAGATAGAAAACTTTATGATGTTTGGGTTAAGGGAGGCAAATTACTAGGATATTAATATAAGTGCTTTTTTCTTTCCATATATCTCAAAGAATTTTGACTGCTGAGGTAGAGTATTGATGTAGAGTACCTTTCTTGAGTTCAACTTGATGATCTTATCTTTGTGTAGAAGTTTTGTTAAGAGTGATGGAGGGTATTTAACTACATTTCCCTATAGAACATGGGTTCTTAACATGGTGTCTGTAAACTTTTATTATTTTAAAAAATTATTATTTTTAAAAATGTATTACTAAAAAATTAAAATTTTATTATTACAAGTTTAATAAATTTTAATAGATTTAATTTTCTTACAATCCTATGCATTATATTTTGTGTATTAAGAGTTTATAGGATTCATTTGACTAAGGGGCTACATTACACATTACACCAAAAGTTTTAGAAGCCTTGCTGTGGAGAATGGGATGATTCAGTTGACTAGGGGTTTGACTCTTAGGAGGATGGACACTTGTCAGAAGAGTTATCCAATTGTGCTGGTTTATAAAAGAGCGAAGCCCTTAAGGCCATTCTATGTTTTTTTTTATCCTTTGAAGGCTGACAAAATCATCCTCTAAGACTTTAGATTCCCCTTGGGATGAAGCACATTTTGGGGGTTTGTCAATAGAAAATCTTCCCAATAGACCCCTGAAAAGCCATCTGTAAAATAAGTTGTATTGTTTAGATGTGTAGTCTATTTGAAATCCTAAGAAGTATATCATTTTTCTTTTTATGTGAACATTTGATTAGTTGCCATATCTAATAAAAGTATGCTAATGACTTAACTCACTAAAACCTATACCACATCATACATGATATTTTGAACATCAAAATTTTAAAGGAAAAAAAGATGCTGATATATAGTGTACGGGGGATGCTATCAATGACTCCCTTGGGGTATAAGTTCTATCCATAATGGAATCTCTTGTTTGAAGGGAATGAATATTTTAGTCACTTTATTTGCATAATTCCAAACTCTTTCCAAAATGGACCATTTCACAGCTCCACCAACAATGTATTGGTGTACCTATCATTCTGAAACATTGCCAACATTGTTGTTATTTTTTTGTCATCCTTGCCAAATTTTAGGATATGAGGTGAAAACTCAGGGTTGTTTTGATCTTCATTTTCCTTATTAGTGATTGGGAAATTTCATGTTTTTATGAATATTGCAATTCTTTTGAGAACTAAAAAAAAGAATGGTTGAATCTATTCACAACTCCAACAGGGCATTAATGTCTCGTTTTTCTCACATCCCCTCCAACATTTGTCATTTACTTTTTCTGTCCTACCAGTCAATCTAATAGGTATGAGGAAGTACCTCACATAAAAAATTTTTATAAAAAGATTTTTCTTTCCTTGAGATAATTTGTACCATTCTACCTCTCTCTTCCTCTTTCTCCCAGTACATTCCTCTCTCACCCCTTAATTTTGTTATTTTTTCAGATATCATCCCTTCCTATTCAATGAACATTTGTGTCCTCTGTTATATATACTTCTAACTATCCTAATAAGAAGGGTCTTATGAATTACAAATATCATCTTCCCAAGATTAACTTTATCAAGGCCCTTAAGATTTCCCTTTGCTATTTACCTTGTTATGCTTTTCTTGAGTTTTTTATTTGAAACTCAAATTTTCTACTCTTTTCTGGTCTTTTCATCACAAATATTTAAAAGTCTTCTATCTCAATGACTATCCATTTTTTCCCTCAGAACAATTATACTCAGTTTTGCTGGGAGGTGATTCTTGGTTATAATTCTAGCTCCTTTATCCCTCAGAATATCATATTTCTAGTACTATAGTCCATCAATACAGAAGCTGCTAAATCTTGTACTATACTGACTATGGCTACATGATACATGAATTGTTTCTTTCTCGCTACTTGCAATATTTTCTCCTTGAACTGGGAGCTCTGGAATTTGGCTATAATATTCTTAGGAGTTTTCCTTTTGGGATCTCTTTCAGGGGGTGATCAGTGGATTCTTTCACTTTCTATTTTACCCTCTGGTTCTAGTACATAAGGGCAGTTTTCCTTTATAATTTCTTGAAAGATCATGTCTAGGCTTTTTTTTTGTCATGGCTTTCAAGTAGTCCACTAATTTTTAAATTATCTCTCCTGAATCTATTTTCCAGGTCAGTTGTTTTTCAATAAGATATTTCACATTGCCTTCACTTTGTTTTCATTCTTTTGTATTTGTTTCTTTCATGATTTCTCATAAACTCACTAGTTTTCATTTATTCCATTCTAATTTTTAAGGAATCATTTTCTTCAGTGAGCTTTTAGACCTCCTTCTCCATTTGACCAGTTTTGCTTTTTAAACCATTCTTTTCCTCATTGGCTTTTTGGACATTTTTTACCATTTGGCCTACTCTGTTTAAGGTGTTATTTTCATCAGTATTTTTTCGTGTGTTTACCAAACTATTGACACATTTTTTCATGATTTTCTTACATTACTCTGATTTGTCTTCCCAAATTTTCCTCTGCCTCTCTTAACTTGATTTTCAAAATTCTTTTTAGCTCTTCCATGATGTGAGACCAATTCATATTTTTGTTTCAGGCTTTAGATATAGGACTTTTTTGTCTCCTCCTAAGTGTGTATTTTTCTTTTCTTGTCACTAAAATTTCCTGTAGTCAGAATATTTTCCATTATTTGTTCATTTTCCCAATCTATTACTTAATTTTTAACTCTTTGTTAAAGTAGAGCTCTGCTTCCAGGGGGGCCGGAGTGCTGTCCCAAATTTCAGGGGTTTTGTGCAACTGTTTTCAGAGATACTTCTAGGGAACTGTGAGTTTTCAGTTCTTCCAAGGTGACACGATTAAAAGAGAGATGTGTTTACTGCTCTCCTGGTCTGTGCTGTGGTCTGTGAGTGACCACAAGCTCTCTTTCCTGTCCTGGAAGTGTCAGGAGGGCCCCCCTCCACTGTGGCCACAAACTCTGCTATGCTAGTATTCCTCCTCACTCTGGAACTTCTACCCAGGACTGTGACCAAGGTCCAAGTATGGGGAAAGCAACAGAGTCCTCCCTCAGTGTTAGCAAAAAGATCCCTGTAATCTCCTTCTGATCACCTGTTCAAATTACCATCTATGGGCTGGGAGCTCAAGAAGCAGCTTCTGCTGCTGCCACTACTGATTTGGTAACTCCCCATGTCTGCTCTTGGCTGGGGCTGTGCTGGCACAGCCTGTTGTCCCCCTCACCCAGGTGCAATAGACTTTTCCTTCAGACCGTCTAAGCTGTCTTTGACATCTGTGGACTGAGAGGTCTGGAAACTGCCACTGCTGCTAGGGATTCAGTTGCCCCAAGGTCTGCTCCAGGTTTGCTGGGGTCTGATCTGTGCTAGCACAACCTGGGCTAGACCACTTCTCTCACCCTGGTGCAACAGACCTTTCCTACTGATCTTCCAGGTTGTCTTGGGCTGGAAATTTGCTTCATTCCACCTTGTCAGTTCTACTGCTCTAGAATTTGTTTAGAATCATTTTTAAAGGTATTTGGAGGGGTTTGGGGGAGATCTAAGGTGAATTTCTGCCTCTACTCTGTCATCTTGGCTTCACTTCCATTGATACAGTTCTTACAACAGCCTTCTATCATCTAGCTCTATAATATAGTGTCAATGAATCTTTTAGCCATTTCACTGTAACAAGTATTTGTACTGGTTAAACTTTTCTAGGAAATGATAACTATAGGCATTGTCTTTGCTTTTGAACAATTCCTGCTGTTCAGGGTTAAAAGTTGTTTGGATAAGTTAGATTGTGTTTCTGTAATTTAATTCCACATCTCCTTATTTTAAACTCTTTATAATTTATTATTTATTTTGACATAGTAATCTGTACTCTATCAAAATGTTATCAAGTATAAAAAATTACACAAAGTCAACAAGTGCCAATTATGTACAAGATACTATGATAAATACTAGGGATATAATACTGAATAAGATAATTTTTGAGTTGCTTTTCATCTAGTGGGATGGGAGAGTATAGGGAAGAGAGGCAGGGAGTGATGTAGAAGTATAAAACAAGAGAAAAAATAAATGTAGATTAAATATCGAAACAACCAAAAATAATAATAGTAATATAATAAAATAAAAGAACCTAGGTCTAAAGTCAAAGAAATATGTAACATAACACTACCATTATTAATTAAAGAAAGCTGAGTGAAATTATAGTATCACAAAGCATCTAATAGAAAACAGAGATGAAGATGTATACAACTGAATATGAATTTAGTGATAAAAAGATTCATTTTAGGGGCGGCTAGGTGGCATAGTGAGTAAACTCCGGCCCCAGAGTCAGGAGGACCCAAGTTCGGTTCCAGCCTCAGACACTTCACACACACACACACACACACACACACACACACACACACAAACACAAACACTAGCTGTGTAACCTTGGGCAAGTTATTTAACCCCAATTGCCCTCCAAGAAAGGCAAAAAAAAAAAAAGATTCATGTGAGTTTAGTGCAAAGAACACTTACCAGAGAATCATGAGAACTATTTAAATCCCTATTTCAACAAGGATTATCTATAGGATACTCAGTTTACTTATCTGTAAATGTTATTTATAATGCTTATCACAAATTTGTGCTGAATAAAAAGCATATAAACCTTAAAGACCTACATAGATTAAATATGTGAATGCAGTTGACATTTAATTAATCATAATATGGATGGGGAGATTATAGGAAACACAGGTATCCTAATTTTCTAGTGATTATTGGTACCATATTCAGTCAAGCCACCTTTATGGAAATAACTTCATTAACTTTGTCTTTCCTTGCTGATCATGGTGCAAGGGCAACTAGAAAATGCTTATAGCTAGAACATCAAGTGGATAAAAGTCAGGAATTCAGTACAGTCTATAAAACAGACAAGCCATTTCTGAATAGACTGAGAGCTCATATTGAATATCATGCATGCCTCTAAAATAGATTTCATGAATAGTGTTTTAAATAAGTCCCGTTACCTTCTTAGGTATGCTTCCTATGCTATCTGATGTCCAAAGCAGAGAAAAATAATTAGTAAACCCACAAACTATGCTTCATTTGTACCTGCTTCTTAAAGGCTAATTATTCATTTGCTTAAGCAATGAATTCTACCATCATTAGAGGATTTAATCAGCAGAAATTGCTCCTCAACTTAGACCACAAGAGCCCAAGAATTTGATATGACTGACATATTCCATCCTAATTCAACTTAGTTCAATTCACTGCTCTGCTAGACCTCCAAATGTGAAGACAACAAAAAAGAAAAAAAAAGGGGGGGGGGGAATAGTCCTCCTCAAGGAAGTTCATTCTACTGGTGAACATAATATAAGCATAGGAAAACAGGAGGAAAGGTAGTCAGATGACCACCTCTAGTCCCAGACATAATCTTGGTCTAGCCCCAGGAAAATCAGTTACAGATTTATCACAACGTAGAGCAAATATTCTTGAGATATACAAAGCCACTACTGTGAAATACAGTCCAAGAGCCTAGCTTCACGGACGTGAAGCAAATCTAATGAACTGCTATATGTTAAGCAGGTTGTGATGGCAAGAATACCAGAAGAAATCCTCTAACCTTGCACTAACATGCAACTGTAAGTGATATGTCAAAGTTAAGGAGGGTTTTGACTAGGGTAGTGAAGGTCAGTGAAGCAGACTTTTACTAAATGATACCCACATGGCCTGAAAGAGTTAATGAAGCTTCCAAAGCTTTTAACAGTCCCACAGTATACTAAAGCACCAAGAGAATCTGCTCCATTAAGTTAAGGCTCTCTGTATGAAGATATTCCTTAATGAGCACAGAGGTGATCTTGACCTATACAGTCAATCAGAACTTTACTTTATGACTGGTACTGACAGTATTCTAAGTGATGAGCATATGAGCCTAACCAATTAAAAAGTTACCTTTTTTAAAAATTGAAGCCGAATGGTATTTTTCTGAATAAATTATTCCTATTTGTAGTATCATGTATAATGATTAGGATCATCAAAAATATTTAGCACAAATTCATTTAAATTTTTTTTTCTAATGAGACATGGAAATTTACCTATCTTCCCTGTGTCAAAAATTCCTACATCTGAAAAGAAAAATGTATAATACTGGAAAGAGCCAAAGGGATAAGGGAAAAAAGTACTGATTTCTGGAGTTTTTTGGTGTCTCACACGTAGCTAATTACAATCACATTATCCTCAGTAAGTAAACATTTTGAATGACCTTGAATACCAACACAGATCATTTCTAGTATTGCTTTCACTTATTCAATCTTATTCAAAGCAAGGAAGATATGAAAGTCAGTAGGGTTTGAATCAATAATGTTTGCTTTTGAAATGCAAATGTATTTAACCATTCATGCCTAAAACAAAGAATATTACAAAAAGCAAATTTAGATTGAGTCAAAGATGCATAGAGATAAAGAAAACAAAAAAGCTAGAATGGATTAAAATATCAGTCACAAAATACTTAAAATTATAACACTTGAATAGATACAAATTTAACTTTTGTACCATGTGTCTTAACTCATTACTTAAGAAGATCATTGTGTTTTAATTCCAAAAGAGCAATTTTATATAAGTCAACTCATAACTATATGAAATTTAATAGATCCTTCCAGCATATGAATCTAAACCCCCCCCCCATTTCTATCTCTGTCTCTCTGGTGTGAGTGTGTATGTCTGTCTGTCTGTCTCTGTCTCTCTATCTGTGTATGTATGTATATACAAACACACATATATATGTATACACACATCTATTATTTATCTATGAAATTATCTTTATCAGTACAGTTAAAAAAAACTACTCTTTAATTTACAGCTTTATAGAGGTTTTTTTTTTTTGTGGCATAGAATTCTGGGCCATCACATACAATCTGCATTTTATGCAGGCCTATTACTGAAGGGGTACATGCCCTGGCCATGGTAGCAAATTAGTATGGAGCTGAGTTAGGATTTGAAACCGAGTTTTCCTTATTCCATGACTCTGTTTACTCTATACCTCTCAAAATATGTATATGCAATAACCTACTGAACCTGCCCTCTTCCACTGGAGGAAAAGGAAGGGGAAAGTCATGGATCGTTCCAATATTAAAGCTTCTAGAATGAGGTCCTAGAACAGAAGGAAGGGAGGAGGTTAGCCACTGGCCAAAAATGAAGTAGATGGTGGCAACTAGACAATTGCAGGAAAAGAAGAGCTCAAACAAAAAAGAGAGAAATGGGAGAGCATGCAAGTTCTTCCCTATACATGCAGAGGCCTGTCCTTAAATCCATTCTATTAATAATGAACAAACCAGGAGGCAAGATTAGATCCTATATAATTCAACCAATGATCAACCACATCAGGACATAATGGGAGGGTCAGATTATATAAATGGTAGTGTAGGAGTGAACTCATAACAGCTAGTGAGGACTGATTATTAAATGGTCACCCTTAGCATTTAGACCTCAGAAATATAATTTTGTTGATTGTAAATTGTAGAAAGTGATGGAAAAAATTCTAATGATTCTGATTAAACTTAAAAGTGTGGTATGAGTACATTTTTTCCCCAAAAGAACTGGTTATTAAACATTTACCAGCATACCCCTGATTGATTATATGCTAATAGCCACATACAGAGTAGTGAATTAGAAGAAACAGCCAGCAGAGGAATGATTGATTGTCCAGGATCCTTAGTTCCCTCCACTGAATGGATCTTGACCTTCTAGGAGTCTATTGGCAGGCCTGGTTTACTTGCTAATTCCCATTGGAAGTAACTAATGCTGGAGTGGCTAGGTGGTACAGTGAATAGAGCACCAGCCCTGGAGTCAGAAGGACCTGAGTTAAAATCGAGTTTCAGACACTTAACACTTACTAGCCATGTGACCTTGGACAAGTCCCTTAACCCCAATTGCCCTGCCTTCCCCCTTCCAAAAAGACAACAACAAAAAAAAAGAAAACAGAAGAAGTAACTGAAGCTAAGGCCTTAGTCCAAATAGCTAAACTACATTCTTAGAATTCTTGAATTTGGAATTTGCCTAGATTGCTTAAGGTTTTTTCGGATCTAAGAAAAGCCTTGGGCACAAAATTTCCATGTCAATTACCTTAATATATCCAATTTTATTATTTTTTTTAATTTAGGGAAATAAGTAAAAGAACTGTGTATTTCATTCATGCTTATACCGCATCTGTTATATTGTATTACTTCCTTGAAAGCAAGCATGAAATGAAGACAGAACCATTTCCCTGGTGGGTCTAGGGATAAGGCAAGAATCTATTTGTACTAATCCACACAGACTATACTCCTGTATTAAAGAGAGAAACATCATCCAAAAAAGTGTGGGAGTAAGGAAACAGAAATATCTAGAACTGTTAAAATTATAGAGAACTTGGTTATTCCCTAGAGCAGTGGTTTTAAACTCAAACAGAAATAGAGGCCACTAAACAGTATCTAAGAATCCCTGTAGGCTACGTATTGACTTTAAAAATCACACTTTCACTATGTTCTACTGTATTTTTATTTATTTTGTTCAACATTCTTCAACTACATTTTAATCTAATTCTTTCTGTGCTTAAGAGGACTTTTAGCCATATGTAGTGAATAGGGTCATGTTTTTGGCACCTCTGCCCTAGAGTATTCTTTGGTATTTGGTAGATTATATATCCTTGAGTGAGTGTGTTATCTCTAGTGTCTATTTCTAATTGTTAAACAAGATTATCATGTGGCCAGAAATGCCTCTTGATGGTGGATGTGTGTGTGTGTAGGGAGTGTGTGTGTGTACACATGCATGTGTGTATGTATGTACGTGTGTGTGCATGTTTGTATACAAGGACTAAGTTTTGAGAGTTGGATGGGATTTCTGCAGTCATCTAATTTAATTCATAAACAAAAGGAATCTATGGCAAGTGGTCATCCAGACTCTATTTGAAGACCGGAGGAATCGGAACCCACCACCTTCTAAGAAGACCATTGCACTTTTTTATAGCTCTATTGTCAGAAAACTTTTCTTGAATCTACCTTATTTTTTTGTCTTTGAAATTTCTATTCATTCTATCAATTGGTCCCTCTGCAGTCAAAGAGAGAAATTTTATTCTTCTTCTATAGCATGGCCCTTTGAACATTTAAAAGCAATTTAAAACTTAAAAATAGCTATAATTTTCACTTTTCCTGGCTAAAACATATGCTCAGTTCCTCCAAAAAATCCTCTGGATACTTTATAACTTAAAGTTATAACTTCTAACTGAAGAAAATAACTAAACAAAATGACCACTGATAAACACCTTAATATAACATTCAACTTCAAACCATAAAACTTTGGATATTTGATTTGAAAGGGAACTCACACTGGAGCAAATATTAAATTCTTATCTTTAACTAAGGAACAATGAAAGCATTCATTCTCATGTTATATTTCACAAACAGGAATAGTTTACAAATTGGAAGGGAAAGATGAAAGTGGAAGAAAATAGGTGCTTAATTACTGTGGGGGAAAGTGGTGATTTGTTGAGAAAGAAGTCCTTATATGACAAGTATACTAATAATCCCAGACCACTCCACTTTTTATAAGAATTTCTGATTAAAACATTAGAGCAGATCATTAGTCAACATTAATAGTCCAGACATTGATATTCAGTATGTAAAGATAATCATTATCTATAGAGATTCATAAGTATTGGAAGCAGGGTATCATTTCTGCCTTAAGAAACATTTATTTTTTAATGCTCCAAAGAACTATAGAGCAATAGAATGACAGTGAATTAAATTATAAGCAAAATATGGGTTTGAAACATTGGAAAAACAGTTTTGCAATTTTTAAGATCACATCCTTTTCCCAAAGAATGTCTTATTGGATTTCAGTGCATTTCTCTCACCCTTTGCCTGTTCTGTTAATTAGCATAATATAATCTTGAGCTCCTGAGGAGGTGACAAAAAAATAACTTTACTCTGAGGGGTTCTTATATGGCAATCTGGTAGAAAAAAATTGATGAGGCAGTTCTTTGATTTCAGTTATTTCTAATTTTATTCAACTTGAAATTTGAAATGTTAGCATCATCATTGAGAAATAAAGCATTACTTCCATTAGGGACAGGACTGTACATTACTCTGAAAAAGTCAGAATGAATGATGTGAAATCTCAACAAATATATAACACAGTAGATACAACACAGACAGGCAAGAGTCCTTGAGAATATAGGTAGAATCAAAAATGAAAATTATTAGCATAAACTAGATGTGAAGATTAAGCCTCTTCTTTTAGAAATAACTATTTCATCTTCAAATCTATCCTCACTTTTAGGGACTTCAATCTCTTTCCTTAGTCCTGATTTTAAATTATGCATTCCTGATTTTTTTTCCTAGTTACTTATATTTTTAGTCCATTGTTCCTACATTGCTTCTTTTTCCCTCTCCTCTTTCATTCTCTTTCAGTATACACTGAACCTGCATTCTTTGATATCATCAAAGGGCATTTATTAGGTACCTAATTACACATGATACAGTTAAGCATTGTGGGAAGTGACTTAAGCAGACATCACTTTCTCTTTTTTACCCAAGACTCTGTTTTCATTATCTTCTTAAGAATTAAGTGTACAACTGACCACAAACTGAATATGACTCAGCAATGCTACACTGCTTTGAAGAATAAGCTTGCATAATTAATTTTAGTTCATATTAAAACAACCCTTTGTCTATGCCATGTATTAGTTATGCCTTTATAAGTGTGTTATGCTTAGTTGTGACCACATTTTTAAAAACTGACAATTGTACACCTATAGATCACCCTAGGATCTTAAATTTGATAACATTATCATTATTGTTTTAAAGAATTTCTTCTAAGAGAAAAGGAAGACAATTCCAAGAAGTGAAAAGATACTGAATTAATGATGACAACAATAGCAATTCAGGAGAAGCTGGGTACTACAGCTTACATTGCTGTGTCAATCTTGGCAACTCAAAAATTAGTCTACCTCTGTCTGAGGTTCCCCATTTGTAAAAATACTAGAATGACTTATGAGTCTAACTTTGGATTATTGTGAAGATCATATGAAACAACATATATGGAAACATTCTATACCTAACAAAAATGTCCCATGTTATATAAGCTATTATGTTCATCTTTATATCATTTGGAAAAGTTATGTAAGATTCATTGGTATCTATGAATGCCTCATTAGAGGGAAAAATCATATAAATGAGATCATAGATTAAATTAGAATGCCATTTTTATTAATATTAACAAAAGACATAGTTTTACCTTTCCATTCCTTTTAGCCCTCCTATGACCATATGCTTTTATTAGGATTGCCTTAATCTAATTGGACATTTCTTTGAAATGCTAATGAACTGCCTACAAATGTTAATAGATGATTCTTTTGGGCCATCAACTAAGTTCAGGGATACAAAAGAGAATTATTAATTTACTAAAGAGCTGTCTTGGCAAAAGGGATAGGTGGGAGATCCCACTATTTAATTTATTGAAAGAGTCTTTACACAGTTTTCCAAAAGAGAACTATTAGCCCGAATCAAGAAAAAAGTTCTAAAGATTTTGGTGGTCTGCAGAAAACTTGCAAGACCAAGACAGGTATTATTTATATTCTCTCTCTCTCTCTCTCTCTCTCTCTCTCTCTCTCTCTCTCTCTCTCTCTCTCTCTCTCTCTCTCTCTCTCTCTCTCTCTCTCTCTCTCTCTGTCTCTCTCTCTGTCAAAAATCATCTTTATCACACATAGTTCTCTAAGGTTTGCCAAGAATTTATACATGTTATCTCATTTGATCTCAAAACCACCATGGGAGGTAGGATTTATTAACTATCCCCACTGTATACATAAGGAATCAGAAGCAGGAAAAAGCTAAGTGATTTGCCCATAGTCACACAGCAAAGTAAGGGAATGAGATAGGATTTAGATTCAGATCTTCTCGACCTAAGTCCAACATTCTATCTATGGTGCCACCAGGCTGCCTAATCTTATCCCTATACCAAATCTTCTACAATAATAATAATAGTAATAATAATAAATAGTCAATTAGTCAAGAAGCACTTATTAAGCCTTCATTATATGCTAGGTATGGTGCCAATTACTAAGGATATAGTCAAAGGCAAAAAAACATGGTCCTTGCTCACATTCTTGTGTCATGTTATTGTTGTTGAATAATTAACAGTTCTGTCCAACTATCTGTGACTCCCATTAGAGGTTTTCTTAGCAAAAGATACTAGGGTCATTTGTCATTTCTTTCTCCAGTTCATTTTGCATCTGAGGAACTGAGGCAAACAGGGTTAAGAGACTCAGCCAGGGTCACACAGTTAGTAAGTGTCTGAGGCTATATATAGATTTGAACTCAGGTCCTACTGTGTTCTAGGCCTGTACTCGATCTGCTGTGCCACCTACCTGCCCTCACATTCTTATAAGGGAGACAAACATGAAAACAATTAGGTACATACAAGATATATACAGAACAGATAAAAATCTTTGTCAGTGCATTTTAGTTCTTTCTCATTTTAAATATTGCATTTATTACATGATACTGTATTAATCAGTTCAAAATACTTGAGTAACCTAGGTCCCACCCCATCTAGGTTAGATATGAGCAGCCTTGTTTTCTACTTCAGGAAGGATTAGTGGAGAGAATGCTGATGTGATTTTCATGAAGGGTAGAATTGGTACCTGGGTTTCTTTGGGGAGAAACATATGATGTGTATGTGTGTGTGATGTATGTGTCTGTATGTTTTACAAATCTTCTCTTAAAGTAGGAAAGGAAATATCAATAGCATAGAATCCCTAGGAGGTTCAACTAATATAGCCAACAGAGCTAGTCACTATATGGCAACACAAAGTCTGGTCTCATGATATTGGGTCTTGGGTCAGTCTGAGACACTAAACCAGGGATCCAGTGAAAACTAGAACACAAGAATTATCATTCTTTCCTCAGTCTGTAATATTTAATCAATGATCACTGACTGGAATAATTGACTGCTTCTGGTTTCATCCAGCACAACACGGGAAGGTCTCTGACTAAAGTCTTTGGCCAATCCTACTAAGAGAAATTATGCTTGCCACCACTGTCAGTCTAGTGTCTTCCTTCCACCTTGAACAATGCTCCTCCCATGTAATGTCTTGTGGCTGTATACTCTTCTGATAGCCACTGCTTAATACAGCAAAGAGGAGGGGGTGACTATAGAGCATGGGGTTAAACATTTATCAATCCCATGTTATAGAGATAATTTCCAATGTTCTACGAGATGAAACCTATACCCTTTAGCTTGATATTCAGTAACTTCAAGAATTTATCCCTGGTTTCCCTCTCTAATTTTATCTACCTGTATTCCCCTAAGTGAATTCTCTGCTCCAATCAAACTGGTCTCCCAAATATACTAAATTTAGGTGACACTCATTTCCCATCAATTTCTCACCTTTGTTAATGCTATGCATCTTGTTTAGAACTATTCACTCCTTCTCTCTACCTACCCATGCTTTAAAACTCAGTTCAATCACTCCTTTCATAAAGCTAACAACTCCACTTTATGTTGGGATCACAAGATTTGGAACCAGAAGATATTTTTGACATTACCTACTATAATTCAACTGCCTCTCCTATAGAGAAGTCAATCAAGATATGGATATGTAAAGTGACTTGGCACAGATATCACAGTTGAGATTTGAATGCCGGCTGTCTGAATTTTTTAAAAAATAGTGCTGTTTCTACTACACCATAATCTCAATCATAATCATCATTTATTCCTTTGATTTCTTATATAATATAATCTGGATTATTCATTTTATAATATACTATTCTGTATTTTTACTTCATTCTTTCATATGTACCTATGTCTTGCCTCCCCCAATAATACTGTAAGTTCCCTGAAGACAAGCATTAAATCATTTACAGTATATCTCCCACTCTATCTGTCTCTTTTCTGCTTATTGGAAGTATTTTATAAATACTTTATGGAAATGAATTAATAGAAGATAACAATGTAGATGACAACCAGATGAAAGTCTCATTATTGATGAGACAAGATATTGAAACTTGAGAGAAATAGATTTTTTGTAGATTGATAAGAGGATAATGCTCCTACCCTTGTAGAATGAAGCTGAGGTTTAGCAGCTGACATTCTCAAATAGTACATGGAAAGCAATGACATGGAGTCATTCATATTTTCAAACTGTTTCAATATTGGAAGTCAATAGTACTGCTAAGAACTACAAGATGATATCCATAGAATTTAGTTGTTTAACAGCATTAGAGTCACTGATTTATCTGTCAGGGAAAGAGTCAGAGAGAAGACCTTGTAAAACAGTGCATTTCAAGCACTCATTGGGGGTAAAACTTTAATTTGTTCTACTCTACCCTGAAACCACATATGTAGAAAAGAAAACATCTGTGATATAAAGAAGAAAAAATACATTGAACATTCCACTCAGACATATTTATTTCGACAGCAGGATTTTGGGGGAAGAGGGGCAGAGCAAAGTTGTATACCGTCAGTTTCTGTGCAGTTAGGAGAGTGAGCAAAAATAAAATAAATTAAATTGGAGGATTAAGAAGAAATTTCAAATTAATGTTCTATTTCCTTTCAAGGAGGAATGTAGCATGGAACATATTTCTTTTTTTAAATCTCTCTAAGAATTTTAAGGATTAATTAAAATTTTCAACTTTTAAAATGATTCCTTAGTTTCTACTTTAAATCCAGGGGCCAAAATCAAAAAAAAAGCTCTTGGAGGTTCTTGAGCAAGAAATGCCAGCAGTGTTTTAGGAAATTAAATCTTTCCAATTTAGCCAAGTCGAACCACTGCATTTTGGGACCACTTCTAACTTCACTTTCTTATTTGGATCAATAACTTTAAAAGAAATCACATTCATGAATAATGCCCTAAATATTTGATTTACTTTGGTAGATGGTGGAAGTCAATCTAGTATAAACCTTCTGAGAGAAGCCTTAAATTACTTTATGCAAGGAATAGAGAAGCATTTTTAATCCTGTGTTATACTGCTCAACTATTCACAACTACCAATTTGCAGTGGAAACTGCATTAGTTGATGACCACAAAGGTCATGAGGTAATAGCTTCTCAAGTCTCTGCTTGAACCAACTACATACTCAGCCCATATGCAAAGTTATTATTTGAAAGCATATCAAAAGGCTGTTATGCCTTTTTTGCATGTAGAAAAAAAGACTGTTTTATGAGAAGAATGGCAAAGTCTTTTGCAGATTATACTCCATGACACGACTGGCCAGATTAATTCATTGCTTGCTTTGAAAACTGGTAAAGCTGAATGGAGTGAGTACAGAGATCTATTAAATTTCAGAGAAAACTGCTAAGGACCCTCCCATAGGTCTGTAGAAGCCCAAAATCTCCAGTGAAGGCATATGTTGATTTGTCCCCCTAGCACTGAAAAGGATAATTGGAGAAAATTCAATTATCCTGAATAGACAAGTGGGCTATACGCTTACCAAAAGACATTTACCCAACTATATCCAAATTAATGTGAAATAAAGCGTAATTACTCAATTTTGCTTTTTTTTCAACTACTTCTATGTACTTTGTGCTATTTATTTGTTGAATCATTACCCTTAACAAGTATAAAGGCCACACATATGATTTGGAATTTTCTTATTTGTGTCAGTAAAGACTACTACAATATTTATGCCAAGGGGACTAGTTATAAATTTATATGGCACAGCTGGTGTTTTGTACCTGCCACTGGGCATTCTTATACACTACAGTGAACAAATAAAGTATTTACTGTTCTCAAGAGCAAATGACATGTTTTTAGTTTTCAAATTCATCTCCACCATCTGCAACCTACCATGAAAAGTAAAATATAAAACTCCAACTATCAGCTTTAGTGAAAAAATGCTGACCACCAGGTACTGAATTTCAGTGAACATGTGGTATCCATAGTAGTCATTTATCTCCACCATCATGAAACAAAAGCATCTCTTCTTTTTTAGTTGCAGGTTACCATAATGATTTAGAAAACCACAACAAAGAGACACAAAAGGACAATGAAAAGTCAGTTCCCTAGATGATTAGTCCTAGAGACAGTCCAACTCTAATTACCACAACAAAACAGAAGAGCCAGATCCCATGAACAAGATAAACCCCAACCATCAAAAGAGGGTAAAAAGAAGAAATAATAATAAAATAAATAACCTATTACATTCGATATTTCGTCAGAAAGGTGGTACTGGACTTTCAATAGACTTCTTGGGCAGTAAGTAGATTGTGATGGGTGCAAAGGTGGTCAGGCAGGATGTTGTGTCTTGGTATACATGCCAAGAGATTATACATGAGTTTCTGGATTTCTGCAGTGCTATATTACCTTTCAGCATTTTCCCCTCAGGTACATGTTTTTAAACCTCACTAAAATCATGTTGGCACAATTAATATGAAACAAACTTCTTTGCCTTTGATTCTCTTTTTTCAAACTTTCCCTGTAAAATGCAGTTTATTTGCTTCATTCTGCTATTATATTAAAAAAAAAAAACCAAACACCTGGAATCACGGATACTGAAGACCTTAGTTGGCACCTAAAGATGATGAGTTCTGTGTGAAAATAAGATCATTTCACATACTAAATTGTCTATGTGTTCTATCTGGAGCAATGATGCCATCTGCAGACATGACTGCGTATTTCCAGAGACATCTCTGAAGCCAAAACCTCAGAATGAATTTTACACAAATTCTATAAGATTCCATAGAACATATCCTTTTGGGCAAGATGTGTTCATTATATTACTTTGAAAAATATGATTTCCCCCTTATTAAAGTTAATTATTAAGGAAGAAATTATAAATTAGATCCCACTTGCTTTTGGTTCATAAAATTGTGACTATGTCCTGCATTTCTAATCCATGTCTGATCCTCTGAACTGTGTACAGGAGGCTCAGTATGTTATATCAATCAATCACAAAATATTCATTTAATGTCTATTAAGTGTAACTCCATTACAGGCACCTTAGAGTAATGAATACATGAAAGAATGGATGGATGGATGGAAGGATAGATAGATAGATAGATAGATAGATAGATAGATAGATAGATAGAT
>NW_027187332.1:9650905-9716955 GCF_028583685.1 Petaurus breviceps papuanus | reverse complement strand
GATAGATAGATAGATAGATAGATAGATAGATAGATAGATAGATAGATGGATGGATGCATTGATGGTTAGATGGAAGCATGACTGAAAAATGAATTATTAAGGGCTTATAGGGCCAAACACTGTGTTAAGTGTTGGGAATACAAATACAAAAATGAGACATTTCTTATCATTAAGGACCATCCATTCTAATAGACAATACCTGTAGATCAGTAGTGACTAGGGATGGGAGCTTTTTTGGTCAAAGGAGATACAGGAATGGTGAGAAGAATAGGACAGTTTATTAACATAGCCATCCAGGGCCAGTGATAGTATTGATTAAATCAGAATCCTTAGAGCAACAGCTGTCAAGTGTAGAAAGGAGCATTAAATGAACATAGAGAAGGAGTAGGTATGAATTCACAGAGACTCTAGGTTATATAGTAGGTTAGATCCTTGCAGGACCATGAGGACGTCCAGAAAATGACAGGTGTGAAATCTGGCCTCAGACACTTAACACAAAAAACTAGCTGTGTGACCTTGGGTAAGTCACTTAACCCCAATGGCCCTACTTTCCCCCCTTTAAAAAGCAAAAAAAAAAGAGAAAGAAAATGACAGGTGTGAAGATGATGATGCAGTGATCCAGGAAGGTCAAAGCTGAACATCCTTTCTCCTTCCAAGCATGGTTTCTAATGCTGGGATAGCAGCAGTCACAAAAGTTTATGACAATCTTGCACTAAAGAACTTATATTGCAGTTAACAAAATCAAATTAGAACAAGTGAAGTAAGTGAAAAAAATAAGTGCTAATTCAGGCTAATGTACTGTGCTATGAGAGAATATGAAATAATAATGAGGTCATAAACCCACAGATGGAAGTATTCTACTTATTTACTTCAAGGTGAGTGAATCATTATCCCTATTCTGACTACAGTGGTCAATGGAGAATTTTCATTTTTATGTAGTTAGAGAATGCATCTTTACAGCTGTTTGTACAGCATCTTTTTTTTTCCACATAGAAAGCACTGTAAGGCACACATGCAATAAAGAAGGGCAATGATCCTATTTGGGGTCAAGCCAGAGTCTATCTATTTTCCAATCCATTTGCTTTGGTTTAGTCGTGCTGTTTGTCATGAGGGAGGTGACAGAGTGGGGAAATGTCAGGGATCTGAGATTTCAAAATTATGGAGAAGTTCTTCCAACTATTCAAATTAACAGCTCACAAGTAACATAGTCTTAGAGAACTGACTGAACCATGAGAAGTTTCAATGACTTGCCAAAGGTCACATAGTCAAAAAGTGTCAAAAGCAGAACCTCAATCCATCTTCCCAGCTCCAAGTCTAGGTATTAGAAGCACTATGACATGCCCCCTTTCCTCCCTAAAATCCCAACCACATGGTAATAGAAGATAATAAGATGTGACAAATTATTGTCTCCTTCTTTGGGCAAAGAGCAATAATGCCATTCCTTCAGTTCCCAGCACCTGTTCCTTCATCTAAGCTGCCTAAGGCACTGGGACAGCTCTACTCTGAGGCCAAAGTCCCATGGAGATTGAAAATCTATCTGAACTAATTCTTCAATGATTAACAAACTTCCACCTTTCATACTCTCCCCATTATTTTGATTCTGAACTCTAGCTGTCATTATTCAAATCCCATCTCTGCCCTTTATTGTCCAATCCCTTATTCTCATTCCCCATAACCCACCCAACTCCCATGGCCCACTCTAAAGCTACCCATCCTTTCCACTGTGCTCTCTAATGCCTGCTTCATAGGTAACAAATTTGCGTTTGTCTTCAATTTTTTTCCTTTCCCACTCCTATTTTCTGACTTTCAGTGAGAAGAGGTTGCTTCCTGATAATTCAGACTTCCTGGCTTCTCTTTCCTATACTTTGCTGCATACATTCATTTCCCTGACTCATTGTTCAATGTAGGTATCTGGACCTAATCTCTCCCTTAACCTCCAGACTCACATCTCCAATTACTTATTATACATCTCGAATGGATGTCCTGTAAACATCATAAGTTCAATACATTCAAAAATTGAATACATCCTCTTTCTTCTCAAAACTTCCTCTCTTTGCAACTCCTCTATTACTGTTGAGGGTGCCACCATCCTCCTATAATAGGTGACTATAGATATCCTTCCTTAGAGGTGGAGCCAAGATGGCAGAGTAAATGCAGGGACTTCCTTGAGCTCTCCCCAAAACCCCTCTAAATACTGTAAAAAAATTCCTCTTAAAAATTCTAGAGCAGCAGAACCCACAAAATGACAGAGTGAAACAAATTTCTAACCCAAGACAATCTGGAAGGTTGACAAGGAAAGGTCTGTTGCACCAGTCTGAGAGAAGAATACAGTCCCACATAAGCTGCACCAGCACAGACTGGGCTGGAGCAGGCATCAGGGGACTGAATCAGAGGTAGCTGTGGAGGTCTCCAGACTTCTCGACTCAAAAATGCCAATGACAGTTTAGAAGGTCAGTAGGAAAGGTCTGTCAGACCTGAGTGAAAGAGGATCAAGTTCCAGCCCCAGCCCCAGGGTGGTGGCAGAAGAAGGAAGTGGCAGTGGCTGCTTCCAGAGCTCTTTGCCCACAGAGGGTGGAGGGATCGACCAGAGCACTGACCAGGAAAGGAGCAAACAATTTCTCCTTTGATCATACAACCTTAACAAAACTAAAAATTTACAGGTCCCTAGAAATCTCTCTGAAAATAGCTGCACAAAACTCCTGAAGCTTGGGACAGTACAATTTCCACACTGGAAGCAGAGACATTAACAAAAAGCTAGAAACTCAAGAAATTGGCTGGGAAAATAAGCAAATAGTGGGAAAAAACTCAGACTATGGAATCTAAATTTGGTGACAAAGAAGATCAAAATATACAACCAGAAGAAGACAACAAAGTCAAAGCTCCTACATCCAAAACCTCCAAGAAAAATATGAATTGGTTGCAGTCCATGGAAGAGCTCAGAAAGGATTTTGAAAATCAAATGAGATAAATAGAGGAAAAAATTGGGAAGAGAAATGGGAGTAATGCAAGACACCCTTCCTTAAAAGCCAGCCTACAAGTATATTAGGTCATTTGAAGGTACCTATTTAGTGACCACAGAGTTCCAACTAGAAGTTTCACATATCCATACATAAACACTTTCTTTCTGGTTTAATTTCTCTTTTTCATCTTTTCTTCACCACCCCTCCCCCATCATAAGTTAGCAAGGAAGGAAGAGGCAGTAAACATCTCATTTTTTTCCCTTTCCCTGTCAGCTGGCAGCTGTAATGATAGCTTATGTAGCTTCTCCTGGCACAATCCAGAGATCTACCTCATTCAATTATCAATTCAGGCTATAACAGCACAAAAAACATTTCAAATTGTTTTTCTGGATATCTTGTTTCAATTCAATTGAATAAGCTCTTATTAAGTGCTTACTATATAGCAGACAGTGATAGTCATAGGAGATAGAAATCCAAACAAATATTTCCTGACCTTAAAAAATTAAAAATGCAAGGAATGTAATTTCCAGAAGAAGAGAAATGATGCTTATTGACATATCACCATATCAGTTACTTTGATGAAGAAGGGAAAGAAAATGTATTCCTCCCCTTTCAAAATTCCCAGTTTTTTTTTGTTTTTCTTTCAATCAAATACTTTATTAACTTCTAGTTTACATCACTCATTTCCTCAAGATTTTGAGTTTCAAATTTTCTCCCCGTTTTTCCCCTACCCATCACCCCAAAAGAGTGATCCCACTGGATATGCCCTCCTCCAATGTGCTCTCTCCCATATCTTTTCTCACACCCCCTCCAACTTTCCAGTAGGGTACAGTGGATCTCTATACCCCAGTGCCTGTATATCTTATTTCCCAGTTACATGTAAAATAATATTAATAATAATATATACATATATATTTAATATTTGATTTTAAATCTTTGAATTCCAGATTCATTCCCTTCCTCCCTTGTCACCTACCCTTACTGGGAAGATAAGCAATTCAGTATAGTTTCTTAAATGTGTAGCTATGCAAAACATTTCCATAGTGGATATATTGTAAAAGAGTGACTATTTCCCTCCATCCTATCCTGCCCCCACTTGTTCTATTCTCTACTTTGATCCTGTCCCTTTTCAAAAGTGGGTGCTTCCAACTTCCCTCCCACCCAGCCTGGCCTCCCTTCCATCATGCCCCCTCTCATCCCCTGCCCCCTACTCTCCTGTAGGGTGAGATACCCTATTTAGTGTGCATGTCATTCCCTCCATAAGCCAAATTCAATGAGAATAAGGTTGACCCATTCCCCTTTTTCTTCCTGTTCTTCCCCTCCATTGTAACCACTTTCCCTTGCCTTTTCTATATGAGATAGTTTACCCCATTCTGTCTCTCCCTATCACCTCTCATTGCATTCCTCTCTCACCTCTTAATTTCACCTTTTAAATATCATTTCTTCCTATTACAATGGAACTGTGCCCTCTATCTATGTATACCTGTACATATATATACACACATTCTCATATGTATTCATAATACCCATATACCCTCCTATATAGACATATATATATATAAACATATATACACACACACTCACACACATTTCTATTCCCTTCAACTATTCTCATACTGAGGAAAGTTTCATAAGTTATAATTACTGTTTTTCCACGTAGGGATGTAAATAGTTCAACTTTGATAAGTTTCTTGTGATTTCTTTTCCCTGTTTAGCTTCACAAGTTTCTCTTGTTTCTTGTTATCTGAATGTCAAATTTTCTGTTCACTCTGGTTTTTTCATGAAGAATGTTTGAAAGTCCTCTATTCCACTGAATGACCATATTTTCCCCTGGAACATAATACTCACTTTTGCTGGGAAGGTGATTCTTGGTTTTAATCCCAGCCCCTTTGACCTCTGTAATATCATATTCCAAGCCCTTCGATCCTTAGGGTAGAAGCTGCCAGGTCCTGTGTTATCCTGATTGTATATCCACAATATTCAAATTGTTTCTTCCTGGCTGCTTGTAATATTTTCTGCTTTATCTGGGAATTTCAGAACCTGGCTATAATATTCCTAGCAGTTTTCTTTTTGGGATCTTTTTCAGGAGGTGATTGGTGAATTCTTTCAACCTCTATTTTGCCCTCTGTTTCTAAAACATCAGGGCAATTTTCCTTGAGAATTTCTTGAATGATGATTTCTAGGTTCTTTTTTTGATCATGACTTTCAGGTAGTCCAATAATTTTAAAATTCTCTCTCCTGTATCTATTTTACAGCTCAGTGGTTTTTCTAATGAGATATTTCACACTGCCTTCTATTTTTTTTTTCATTTGTTTGGATCTGTTTGATAGTATCTTGATTTCTCATAAAGTCACTAGCTTCCATTTGCTCCAATCTAATTCTGAAGGAATGATTCTCTTCAGTGAGCTTTTGAGATTCTTTTTCCATCTGGCAAATTCTGCTTTATAAGGAATTCTCCTCATTGCCTTTTTGAGCCTCTTTTGCCATTTGAGTTAGTCTGCTTTTTAAGGTGTCATTTTCTTCAGTCAGGTTGTTGAATCTCATTTCTTAATTTTCTTGCATCATTCTCATTTCTCTTCCCAATTTTTCCTCCACTTCTCTTATCTGGTTTTCAAAATCCTTTTTAAGCTTCTCTATGGTATGTAACCAGCTCGTGTTTTTCTTGGAAACTTTTGGTGCAGGAGTTCTTCTTTCACTGTCTTTGATCCTTTTTGTCCCCAAAATAGGAGGGTAAAGTTGGGTTGCTCTGTTTACTGTGCTTCCCTCGTTTGCTCATGTTGCCACTCAATTACTCGATTTGGGGGCTTTTTGCCACAGTAGGACTCTGCTACCAGACAGGGGAGCTTCATACCAAATGCTGGGGTTTTCTCAACTACTGAAGTTATTAGTTCAGTGCTCTCTCTGACGCCTCCACATGCTCTGGCAAGCTGGTCACACACCCTAGGACCTCCACCATAGACCGAAATCCAGATCCAAGCAGATTAAAGCAAGAGTGATTACCCCTCACATTTGGTCCCCCTACAATCTGCAGGCCAGGAGCTGAAGCAGCCACATATTGGTGGCTGCACAGCTGCTGCACCTCAGCTGCTGTGCCTTGGCTGCCTTTCGCCCCGGGGGCAAAAGCCAACCACACTCCTGAACGACTGGATCCCAAATTCTACACTGCACTGACCTCTCACTTTGTCCTTAGCCTCTATGTATTGATAATTCTGGAAACTGCCACAGCTACTGCTTATCTGAAGTCCCTCCAGCCAGCTCCTGGTCAGGCCCTCCCAGAGGCTAAAATCTCTGGCCTCTGTGGGGCTGGGGTCAGCTCCCAGAGCACTGTGCTGGCCATTTCCTGCTGGCCTGCTGGGCTGTCCTCAGTGGTTAGCTTCTCTGTGTCATTTTGTGGATTCTTAGCTCTGAAGTTTCTTCAGAGTCACCTTTTACATGAACTGGAGGAGGTTGGAGCTGGAGCCGTGCAGAGGTCCTGTTTCTACTCCACCATCTTGACTCTGCCCCGATTTTATTTCAATGCTGCCTTTCAATTGGCTAGCTATTGTGGTCCTCTCTGGTGAAGATAGATAGTTAGGTATTGTGGTCCTATCTTGGGCTAGATGGATGATGTGATTTTGATTGAATACAAAAACATACCTGTTTCTGTGAGAATGGGTTTGGGGACAGTGAATAGATAAAGGCAGTATCTGGGTTCCCATTACATGAACACACCTGCTGTTTCTATGGGAACTAAGAGTTCAGGGACACACCTGTTGTTTCAGTGAGGCATATATGAAGAAGTTGTGACATTAGCAGGGGGTTAGGTAGGTACAGTGGGACTGCTGTTCAATGGGGCTGGGCCTATAATGAAGTTAGAATATTGGGGCTTAGGGCAGCTTCATTAGGATTCCATCATTAGCATTGACATAGTCTTCCACCTGGATTGGCACCCACTAGGGTTGAGCGGTCTTTATTGGTGAATTACTGAGTGACTGCAAATTTACCTAATCCATTGTCCAGCTGACCCTGGACTATTTTCCACATACCATTCTTTTAGCCTTCTACTCTGGGCCATCTTTTCTCCTTCCCTGCCCTGTTTGTTCACCCACCCATTGGAATGGTAATCAAATGAATGCTATCATTACTTCTAGAAAGAAGAAGACAATAGCTATAGCTATATTCATCATCCCCACTACTCCCCAGGACAAAATTCCTTTCCTTATATGTTTTCTTCACCTATTAAAATATGATCATAAGGTCAATGACTCACTTTTGTATTTGTATTCCCAATACTTAGCTTAGCACATAGAACATTATTATTAGGGGCTTAATAGATGCATTTTCATTTTTTTCCATTCATTTACCTGCTATATCTTATGGCTTGAGCTTGTATTTATATTATGCATCTAATTATTGTCCCCTTTGTGGGTATAAATTTGTGCGCCCTGTGTGGCATAAATGTCAGAGCTGCTTTCCGTAGGCATCAACATATTTTTCACCTTTGTGTCTCTCTCCTACTTCCCCCTCAACTTTCTTTAGATGATGAACCTTAGTGAATGCTTCCCATGGTCCAACTTGCTTTGCCATGGCTAAGAGGGTGGACAACAGTAGCCAATTTCCCCCAGAGTTTATAATAGAAAATCAGTAATAAATGATTCCCTTGGTGTCATAGCCAGTGCAGTGGAAAGCTTTTTCCTGATAGGTGACATATGTTAGAGAAAATAAATGCTTTTTTCCAAGCAGGAAGGAATAAACTGAAGAACAAAGAGCAGTCTATTGGCTACTGTTGATGAAAATCAAATTCAGTGCCCTATAACTTCCAAACTCAGGTTTACTTATATGTAAGAGCTCCAATGAAAAGAGAAGGGGCAAATACTACATCAGTTGCCCCCTGATGGTACATATTAACTCTGGAATGGGCTCAATAATTATGAGAAAATTGAACTATTGTCTTCCTGTGAAAAACAGACTATGACAATGTCTATATAGAAAGATCAGAAAGAAGACCAGCTCTTCTATAAACATAAGCTTAAAGTGAACATTTCTTCTAGCAACATAAATATTATGCATATATTTTCATGCTGATCATACATAATTATGGGGACCTAATAGGGTATAGTTTCTGAATGTGTAGGCTTGGGCATAATCCAACGTTTTTAGTAATTGTCTATGTCTTTCACAGATTCATGCAAACCTATTTTGAAACTGTTTTTATTTCTTTTCCTATACCACCTCCTGGAGTAATGAGTATCTCTCAATTAATAGTAAAATAATAGACCATTTAATGTTATTTATGTTTTATTGTGTTATTCTGTAGAGAATTTTAAAGGCTACCCTATCTTACCATGAGAATAAACGGCTTTGTGGTAACTGGTTGGAGGTATTTAATAAATCATCATATATTAAATATCATTTTTGTGCTGTAATGACTGCAATGCGAGTTAAAGAAGGAAAATAATACATAGCATTTAGATAGCACTTTAAGGTTTGCAAAATGCTTTACAAATATTATTTCATTTTATTTTCACAACAACTTTAAGAGTTGGTACTAATATTATTCCCATTATATAGATGCAAAAACTGAGACCGGAAGAGGTCAAATGATTTGCCCAGCATTACACAACCAATGTTTGAATTTGGTTTTGAACTCAGGTCTTCCAAGTTCAACAGTCTATCTACTGTTGTACCTAGCCACCTAGGTATACTAGTATAACCCTATGGCTTATGATGAAATGACTTCTATTACAATCATTAGCCTTCAGGGAAGGTAGGGAATCTGACTGTGGGCTTGGAAAGCAGTGTCTCTTTAGAAAAGTACACCATTTTGCTTTTCTCTCTGGTGCTGTCTCAATCTAGCACCAATGAAAGCCAGTTGGTAGAGAGGAAAGATTTTTCATTTATTACTCTAGCACTCTGAAAATAGCTTCAGAAGAGGTGCCATTAGAGAAATGTAGGTGGGGCTGTGCCCAAGAAGCCTTCTTGTTATATACTCATCCCTTCCCAGAACAGCCAATCCTTGCCACGTGGAGCAGTTGCAAGCACTGGCACCAGAAAATTGGCACCTGGATAAGATATTCACAACACAGACACATACCAGATTGCCCAGTTGATACTATTAAACAACCAAGAAAGAGACATAGAAACACATTTACACTACAGAATTATTTTTCAGAAAATCTACACAATGGAGAGATGACGATAAAGGTGCCCTAGACTTGGATCTTGCTTATCTCCATCTTACTCTTCCTTTACTCAGCCATTTGCTGTGACTTTGGTCTCCCTCTCTTTACAACTCATAATGCTCTGACATGATCCCACATTCTCTTCTTTACTACTGTCTCTGATAACTAGAGAGCCATTTATATGTTAACTTCTCTACATTTATGTTTAATTTTATCTCCTCCTGTCTTCTCCAATATATTCCCCCAAACAATCATCTCCATCATCTCTCTATTCTTTAATATTGTCCTATCTACTGACTCCTTTCTGGCTGACCAAAAACATACCCATACCTCCTCCATTCTAAAAAAAACATATCACTAAACAAACTCCAAAAAAATGATGATACATTTTTTTGCCTCTACTTTCTTTCCTTTCACTCATTTTCCAGCCTTTTTCAATCTGGCTTCTGATGCCATCACTCAAACTTCTCAAAAGTAACCAATGATGTCTTAATTACCAAACGCCAAATGCAACAGCCATTCTCAGTACTCATCCTTCTCACCTGTTGCATTCGACTGTGTGGATCATCCTCTCTTCTCTGAATCTTTCTAATGCTCTCCTTCTTGATTCTCTTCCTACCCATATGACCACTCTTCAGGCTTTTTCCAGGTCATCATCCATAGCATACCCCTTAAATGTCGGTATACCCCAAGGCTCTGTCTCTGGCTGTCCTCTTTTCTCTCTCCACAGATTTTCATTTGGTGCTCTCATAAGTTTTTATGGGTTTAGTTATTATTACTATGTCAATAGATCCCAGGTCTATATTTCCAACTCTACTGGCCTGAAATACAGTCCTGTATCACAAACTGCCTATTTGACATTTAGAATGAGATGTCTCAAAGGCATCTCAAGCTCAACAAGTCTGAAACATGCATCTTTCTCCCAAAACATACTGTTCTTCTAATCTTTCTTAACTCTGTTGACACCATTACCATCTTCTAGTCACCAGGTTAAAAACTTCATTGTCATCTAACATTCCTCGTTCTCAATCACCCCATATATTCAATAAATGCCAAATCTTAATATTCCTATGTTAACAGTATCTCTTGCATCCATCTTCTCTCCACTTATAAAACCATCACCTTAATTCAGGCTCTAATAACTTTTTACCTATCCAAGGGGTCTTAACCTTGGGTTCATAAACTTTTTTTATAAGTGTATTTCTATATAATCAGTTTCATTTGTTTTACTATGGATTTTAGTTTATGCATTTAAAAATACCATTCCAACAAATAATGTTGGATTGCCTATGAGGTCTGCAACATACACACACACACACACACACAAAGCTATGACCTTAGATTATTACAATAGCCTAATTTAGTCTCTCTGCCTTGTCACATCACCCTCCAATGCATTTTTCCATAAAACTGCCATTGCTATTTATTTGAAAACATAGGTTTGCTCATGCCATGCTCCTATAAGCTCCATTGGTTACCTATTAACTCTAGAATTAGCTCTATCTTTTTGGGTTTTAAAGTTCTTCACAACTTTCTTCCAACCTTTTCAAACTTCACTGCATGTTACAATCTTTCATGCACACTCCATTCTATCCAAACTGGCTTTCTAACTCTTCTTCATACATGGCACCCCATTTCCCGTCCCCATCTTTTTGTACTGGCTGGAATTTCTTCAACTAACTTCTTCCTTACTATTGCATCTTAGAGTCTCCAGTTTCCTTCAAATCTCAGCTCAAATTCTGCCTTCATGTGAAGTCCTTCCTGATGGTCCCTGGTACTGATGGCTTTCACTCCAATTATCTTGCATCCATTTTAAAATTTTACTTTGCATACATAGAACAAAGCTGAATGCAAGTTGCTTCTCTACATACATTAAATCACAGGTCCCTTCCTCATTCTTAGCCTATTATGAAGATAATTTTTGTAGCACTTTAAGGTTTGGAAAATATATGCATTATCTGATTTGAGCCTACAAAGAGCCCTGTGAGGTATGAGCTATGCTTACTATTATTATGTCCATTTTGCAGATAAGAAAACTGAGACTAAGAGGTAAAGTGAATTGCACAAGGTGACATATTTAGTGTTTGGAACAAGATTTGAATCTGTTTTCTTGGCTCTAAGTTCAGCAATATATCTACTATACCACCAAGCCGCCCCTGACCCATGTTATATTTTGTCTACCTGTTGGCAGCTTAAATTTAACATAAATCATGATCTCTCTCCTAAAATTATCCCCTTCCTTCACTTTTGCATTCCTGTCAATGCAATTCATAAAGGTTTTACAGCTGTAAGAAACTTTAGTGATCTATCAACCCAATCCACTTATTTCTCTGTTGCTGAAATTGATGCTCAGAAAATGAATTGTTACCC
This sequence comes from Petaurus breviceps papuanus, assembly GCF_028583685.1. NCBI lineage: Eukaryota > Metazoa > Chordata > Mammalia > Diprotodontia > Petauridae > Petaurus > Petaurus breviceps. Next base: position 9,705,464 of record NW_027187332.1, on the reverse strand, counting down.
CTAAACCATATAGTAAGTATCTGAGATAGCAACTGAAACCAAATTCTGCTCTGATTACAAATTCAGACATATTTTCCATTATAGTATTTAATCCAATCCAACCTAATTCAATTCAATTAATAGGATTATGGGAAGCAAAAGATTTTAGAGATCAGCTAGTCCAATTCCATAAAATAAAGAATCTGAGACCTGGACAGGCGAAATGATTTGACCAAAATCACACAGAGAATAATTATAAGTGGCAAAGGCACAGTAGGATATAATTTCAGATCATTTGAATTGAAATATTTTCAACAGAGCATCCAATCCAATCCAATTGAATTGAAATCACTTAATTCTACACCTAATTCAACAAACTCTTACTCTCTTCAGATCACTCTGGAAAACATGCGAACTCAATGATGAAAAACAATCTAGTCCCTCTTCTCAAGTTATTAATAATAAGAATAGCTAACATTTATTTAGCAATTCCACATTTACACACAGCTATTCTTACATTACTTCATTCTATCTTTATAACAACCCTCGATGGCATGATCAGTTGCAGTCAGATACACTGTACATTGACCCTGATATCATGATGTCATTTTGGTCCTTTTCAAGTACAAAGGACAACAATGAGTGAACCTTGTCAGTCAGGCAGTTAGCATTTATTAAATGTCTACCCTGTGCCACGCACTTTGCTAGTCACTGGGGATCCAAAAAAGAGACCCTAGATATCTCTGCCCTCAAGCAGCTCATAATCTAATGGAGGAACTTCCAATTCTTATGATTTGCTACAGGTGTTATCATTTCTGGTTTGCACTGAAGAAACCAAGACTGAGATGAATTAAATGGCTAGCCCAGGGTTCCATACCCAATAAGTATCTGAGGAAGAGTTTGAACTCATTAGTTCTAGATTCTAAACTGATCACTCTTTCATCATGATATATATCAGACATTCTGTCTCTAACTACATTAAAGCAATAATCACAATTCTCCAAGTCCAGAGATTAGAAATCTTTGAATTTTCTTTGACCTTTTTTCTTTTGTCATTGTCCCACTCCTTATGTAATCAATTTCAAGCCTTACTAATTCTTCTCTCAATACCTCTCATATTCAGTCATTCTCTTTCACTGTCAGTACCTTAGTCATGGGCCTCATCACCTTACTCTTGGAAAAAATTTTTTTTTGGTATCTTCTCACCTCTAATGCAGTTCTAGTCTAGTCAATGTTGCATAATAATGCTAGATTAAACCTTCATTTTCCTCATGCTACTTCTGCTCAAGATTTTCCTATGATTCTCTGCTGACTAATAATAGCCAAACATTTCAAGTAAGAATTCAATATTGCCTTCAGTTGACTACTTTTTTTTTCCCATGCTTAATTCAGTTTCTCTTTCACTACCTCCCCAAACACAGCCTTCTTTACTCTACTTGGGTCAATTTCTTAACCATGAATTATTCTTAATGGTTCATAGGATTGTCACAGCATCAGGAGACTTTCTACTTGCTCACCACCAATCCTAACTATATTTTCATGAAGGTCCAGGTCAGGATTCGGTTATTTGGAGACCAGCATAAATGGGAGTCAAAGACATAACACCAAATGACAGCTCAGCTCTGGTGACAGTCAAATCTTTGAACTGATTATATCTCATCAAGAAAAATGTATAGGAATAAGAGAGGGATAAGCTAGATCGTTTGATAAAGGCATTCCAGAGATCAACTGAACAGAAGCCTGAGGCACAGGAATGGAGAGCAGTCAATCAGTATAAAAAAAAGGGAGCAGTAAATCACAAAGAGACTCAGAGCAGGCTTTATGACTTCAAGTGGAGGGATTGACACACCAAGTACTCTTTGCTTTCCAGATATTGCCCCTGCCTGCACCCCTGCTGATTTCTTCATACTTATAATAGCAGTGGGACCCACACAACTCTCCTTCATGAAGTCTTCCTAAATTAATCCCAAACCATGCTGATTTACCCTTATTCTGAAGCTCTTTTGCATTTACATATACAGACTCTTCCATCCTGTTTCATACTTTTTAAATATAACTATGTCAATGCTTTAAAATTTTTGATCATGAATGGCTTGCCTCCCCAACTAGATTACCAAGTTTTCAGTCTATTATCTTTAGATTCTTTTGCATCTGCCCAAATGCTGAGCACATAGTAGATGAACCCAAATTCTTATGTAATTGAATTGAACACGAATTAGTATAGAAATGGGCACAGTTACATATCCTTTTCTTCCAAATGTATTATAAGAGGAAGTTAAAATGGGTCACCCTAACCAGAAGGTGTCTTTCCCTCCACTGAAAAAGTAGAATATTTTCTTTGTAGAACTCCTATGCATCACACACACTATGGTCACTCTAGGCCTTACTGGGCAGACAGTTTCAGGAAAAGAAATCCCAAAAACTCCAGAATTCAGTCATCTTAGAAGGCTCTGACTCTCTCACTTTCTTACTCTTCTGCACAAAATGACTGGAACCATTTTCACTCTATTTATTCCACACATACAACTTTGTCACTCTCAGTCTCACTGCAACATACAAACTGAGAAAATATAAGGATAGCAACTACTTGACTTTTCTATTTGAATCCCCAGTGCTTAGTACAATGCTTTGCACATAGTAAGAGCTTAACAAATGCTCCTCTCATTCACTGATTAATTCACTCTTTCAACAAATCAACACCATTCTCATCACTATCAACTGCTCTCCTTCCTCACTCCCTTCTGTTCACTCTCTTAAACTCCAAGTAAACCAATCCAAGCTTCCCACAATTCCCCACCTCTATGCTTCAGGATTCTGTGAGCTCATTAGTGTGTGTGTTCCCTTTACTAAGAAAGATTTCAACCTTTGTCCACTTTAACTGGCAGTCATTAAGAGCTGCAGTGGTTAAAATGTCATCCCCCTGAAGCCTACCTATGAATAAACCCCTGTAGAATTATTAAGGATGATCCTACTAGACAAATAGACAGGCCATGTTCAAGTCTTTATTGAAGCTTTCTATCTTCATATAACAATAATAACTAATACATGCTGTTTTAAATTTTGCAAAGAACTTTATATATACATATGTATATGTATATATATATTATATCATCTGAGTCTCACAACATACCTGTGAGTTAAATACTATGGTTATTATTATTCATATTTTATTATTGAGGAAATGGCTATCAAGGGAGGTCAAGAGACTTTCCCTGAGTCTCTGAGGTAGAATTCAAGCCCTTGTCTTCTTAACTCTAAATCAGGGCTCTTATCTACTTCACTATGCTAACTCTGGGATTTTCTTATAGAATTTGCATTACATAATATAGCTTTCAAGGACCTGGGGTCACCTCCTTACAATTTGAGATGGTGCTCTTAGGTATCCCTACAGAATTTCAAGAACCTATATTCCCTTGCAATAGCTGATGCACATATGTCCTCTCTCAGTGATAGGTTCTGCCATCTCCTGAGAGCCTCCAATCCTGCAATTATTGTTCACTATCCTGAAATCATTCATACAATTGCCTTGTACCTTCTACAAAATTGTCAATTTCCTAAAGACAGGGAGAGTATCTCATATTTTCTTTTGTCTTTCTGACATTTCCCAATATATGGTCTACAGATACATGAGCAAAATGCTCAATAGGTACTTGAGAAAGGAGAGGAGAAGATGGGTTCTGGGATAGAGTGAATCCTCCAGATCAAGAACTGTGTGTGTGTAGTAGTAGTAGTAGTAGTAGTAGTAGTAGTAGTAGTAGTAGTAGTATGTGTGTGTGTGTGTGTGTGTGTGTGTACCTTACATCAAACTGAAGGAGAAATAAAGTATCACCAAGTGAAAAACTAGTACCATTGTTATAGAAAAGGAGAAAATTTTGATAGGAAAAAGCATAGATTCAGACAGGAATACTGTAAATTTCAACTTGAATAAGAAACAGTTTTATCAAGGAGTGATATTGCTATGTAGAACCTCCAGTAAAAGAACTAGGTCCTTTGGGAGTCAGATGAAGGGTTTTACCTAAAGGAGCCAGCCTGTACAATTTTTGTTACCTTGACTCAGAAAATTGATGCATCATTTGACAGCCAGTCCAACATCTATTATAGGATATGTATCCATTTGTCCTTGAGTCCAATGCTAGAAAAACACACGTGCTAAAAAAATTTAAGGAGAGGAAAAAAGGGCAGTGGTGACAAAAAGGGCTCACATTCCCTTTCCTCACTTATTCACCAAAACCTTTTAGTCTCCTCAGGGCTTCTGTGTTCGGGTTTCTCTGATAAAGTTATGCCCTTTTCATCCAGTCTCCAAGCACACTAATCTGTGCAAGTACTTTTAAGCTCCTACCTTAGGCAATTACTGATCTCTGAACAAAACCTTTAAGAAGCTCATTAAATTATTGTTACAGTGCAAATAAGAAAGGAACTACTCTAGAAATCTTCAGAATATATCATGGAGAAAATATAAGACCCCAAATCTTTGTCATCCTCATATACAATCATAGTCAGAATATAATTCAACCAGCAGCCAGGAGCAAGCAGAAGGATTTATTCTAACATCAAAAAATATCCCAGCCCCCCACAAAAAAAAGGAATTAAGAAAGTTCTAACACTCTACTAAAATAAGTCCAGTAGAATACGTTTGTTTCTTTGTAAGTCCAGGGATTTGGACTTAAAAATTATTCAAAATATGGGAAAATTATATAGTAGAAGCTGTATTAAATTAATGATAATATTGTCTTTTTTTTTTGGAAGGGGGAAGGCAGGGAAATTGTGGTTAAGTGACTTGCCCAAGGTCACACGGCTAATAAGTGTTAAGTGTCTGATGCCGGATTTGAACTCAGGTCTTCCTGACTCCAGGGTCAGCACTCTATTCACTGCACCACCTAGCTGACCCGATGATAACATTTTTTTTAAAGCAATTGGGGTTAAGTAACTTGCTCAAGGTTACATGGCCAAGTGTTTCTGGGTGGGTGCTAAGTGTCTGAGCCTGGATTCGATCCCAGGTCATCCCGACTCTGGGGTCAGTGCTCTTACTCGCTATGCTACCTGGCTGCCCCACAATGATAACATTTTGATTACACAGCTGTAGACTCTGCAAATGTATATTAAAACTTGTATGCAAACTGTCAAACATGTCTATGTGAACAGCATTAAGTTTTGATCTGGTTTCCCTATCAGTGAAGTGACACTGTTTCAAAAATGCTCTCTTATACTTTCTTAAGAACTAGCCTTGAAGTGTTTTGTTTCTAATGCCAAACTTCTTAGGGTAGCTTGGAAGTAGAATTATTCTTCAGCCTCAAGTCAAGAGATAGGAGAATCAAGTTAATGCTTTCTAACTTCTATATTCCACACCTCCATGACCCCACCAGACATATCCTTACATCTTCCCACCTCTAACATGAAAAATGTATGAGAGGAGCTTTCTACTGTTGACTCCCTTAGCGCTTGGTTTGCTAGAAGAATGACTAAAGTCGGACACAGATAGCACTGCTGGAGAATGCCTCTCTGTTTTACAAATGCTCCTTACCCTTGTGGGGCTTGGAGGGTCTGTCTGTCTTTCTAAAAAGGAGCCTGAATTTGGCAGTGCAATGCATGGCTGCCTCTGGACCAAAAAACAGCAGCAGATATCTTGGCAGCCAGACAAAAGTTAATGAAAATTTCAAAGGTACAAAGCTTCTCTCAGAGCCTGAGAAAAGTGACAGGGCTTTCAGCAGGATCATCACAGGTGCGCCAAAGTCAACTTCAAAAAGATCTATTGGGCACAAATACCACCACCACAACCAAAACCAATACACTGATGGTCTAGCTTACATGAATAGAAATAAAATGCCACTTTCAGTATTTATTATGCCATAGTTCACAGCTTTAGAGCTAGGGAAGAATTAGTGGCCATCTATTCCAGCCTTCCTCCTATTTTTTTTTTTTTTGCAGGGGGAAGGCAGGGCAATTGGGGTTAAGTGACTTGCCCAAGGTCACACAGCTAGTAAGTGTTAAGTGTGTGAGGTCAGATTTGAACTCAGGTCCTCCTGACTCCAGGGCCAGTGCTCTATTCACTGTGTCACCTAGACACCCCATCTTCCTCCTATTTTAGTATTAAGGAAACTGAATCCCAGGAAAATTAAATGAGTTGCTCAAGGTCACACAGGCCATAGGCAAGATTTGAACTCAGACACTGTGACTCCACATTGCTTTTTTTCTAATGAAAAATTAATTTATTGAAAACAAATATGACAAAACAAATAAAATAGTAACATGAGCGTTTTAACAGGGTTGCTTTGTACATCATTTTAATACTTTGTTATTATTGTTCAGTCATTTCAATCATGTTAGACTCTTCATCACTCCCATTTAGGATTTTTCTGAGCAAAGATACTGGAGTGGTTTGCCATTTCCTCCCCCAGCTCATTTTACAGATAAGGAAACTGAGGCAAAGAGGGTTAAGTGACTTTTCCAGGTTTATAGAGCTAGTAAATATCTGAGGACACATTTGAACTCATGAAGATGAGTCTTCCAGACTCCAAGCCTAGCACTCTATCCACCATTCCACCTACCTAATAAAGATTAAGATTCAAAAATTTCATCAACATTAGTACTCTCACCACTGAAATGCATCACAACCTGGCTATACTTTAGGAGATGGTCTTAATCAGTTGCTATAGCTAAAATAAATCAATCAATGAATGAATAAAAGGCCATTTACTGGTATCTAACCTTCAGGTGATGATTTTCTTCAAATTTTGCTCTGAAGGACCTTGGGCAAAAGACATATCGTATGAGTCATAACTAAATTAATGTCTGAATTCTTCCCAGCTTGGTAGGATCACTCTGAACTTGTTTTCTATTAGCCTTAAAATAAAAAAGCCTTAAATAATCCAAGGCAACCTCTACTTCCTGATGCCCCATCAGAGGAGGACTTTAGTGGACTTTCACAGTAAATACTGAGAAAGACTTCAGGTCCAAAAAGAAAATACACACATTTGCAACTGAAGTGCCATACCCTGAAAATTACTTTCAAGCTGTTGAGTCATTTATTCTGTTCCTGAAGAGCACAAAGAGTTGTTTTTTTTTTTTCACACATTGTCATAGCTAGCATTTCCAGCACTTAAAAGTTTGGAAAGCTTTTTACAAATGTTCTCACATTTGAACCTCACAACAACTGCGAAGTAGGTGCTATTATCATTCTCATTTTAGAGATGAAAGACTCTAAGTGACTTGCTTAACGTAACATAGATAGTAAGTTTCTGAGTCCGGATTTCAACTTAGATCTCTCTGACTCCAAGTCTAGCACTCTGTTTGCTGTACCACCAAGAAACCAACAATTTACCAAGGCTATGTATGCCAAGAAAGACTCTGTTTCATAATGGATAGAAAGATATGACTCAGAACCAGAAAGACATAGGTTCAAGTCTTGATTCTGACACCTAGTAAGTATGATTGATCCTGGACATCATGAAGAATGTAAAAGCCTTACACAGGAACCAGGGCACAACATTACTTCCCAACCATTTCAAAATCATGTCTTCTGCATTCTGGTCATATTTCTCATCCCTTTACCAGTAGAACTCAGATTCTATCCCTGGCAACCTGGAATCTAAGAGGTGAAATTTCAGCTTACTGAGTTGCAGAGAAAGTGTTGGTTTTTGTTAGGAGTGGAAGTGTGCTCATCTGGGAGTCCCATGTGCCAATGAAATCACAGGCCCTGTCTCTATTCATATCCCTAGCAGTATGCTAAAAGGCAAGTCCTGGATGTGAAAAGTTTAACATCACTGTGCGTATTTTTCTAATGGGTAGAAAGTTAAGCTGTCATGGAAAGAACAACGAATTTGGATTCTGATGACCTGGGTTCAAAACCTCCCTCACATATTCACCACTAATATGACTTTGGATAATTCTCAACTTCTATGAGACTCAGTTTTCTCACCTCTAGAATGAATGGCATATAAGGGTCTTTATAGTCTAAAGACATGATGTTAAGAAGTTTAATTTGTCATCATTGTGACTCTCCCATGGGGCTGCCTGAAAATTACTGCCTTCTCATCCCATAAAATCCTTAAAGATCCAGAAGAAGGATACTGGTACCTATCAGTAATAGTTCAGAATATCATCTAGCTCCAAACTCCTCCTCCATCTGCTGATAAAGAAAAGTCACACACAGGAATGCTGAACAAAAGACAATATGGCAGAAAAAAGCCCCAGTAACACAGGATAGGGATGTAGAACTGGGAAACAGATTCATAGTCAGTCAACAAGCATTTGTTAAGCACTTACTATATGCCAAGAACTATACTAAGCACAGGGGCTAGCAACAGTCCCTGCCCCCATTCTGATGGGGAACACACATGACAACTCTCTCTATATATGTTCAAGATATATGCTGTTGTTCATCATTTGTTTTAGAAGAGGATCGGTGTTGGGGGCAGACCCAAGATGGTGGAGCAGAAGCAGGAAATTCCGTAAGCTTTGGACACAACCACCTCCAATACCTGTAAAATATGACTATAAACAAATTTTAGAGTTACAGAGCCCACAAAGTGACAGAGAGAAATAAATATCCCACTGAAGCCAGGCTGGCAGGCCAACAGGAAGGGTCTATTGCCCCAGACTGGGAGCCACAGGCAGTCCCACATGAACCACAGGTGGCCCCAACCTGCAGCACAGACAGGACAGGGCAGACTTCAGGAGAGTAAATCACCAGCAGCTGTAGCAGTTTTCAGATTTCTCAACCCATAAATGCCAAAGACAAAGTAAAAGGTCAGTGGGGAACTCTGTTGGAACTGGGTGACATGCCCCTGGGCCAAGAGGTGGCAGAGGTGCAGAGGCTGCAGCTGCAGCTGCCTAGCTGCCTCCAGAGCTCCCAGGCTGCTAATCATAGGGTGACCAAGCAACCATTCAGAGGTTAATCGCTCTTGCTTTGACTTGCTTGGATCTGGATCGCAGTCATGGGTGGTGGTCCTGGTGCATGTAGCCAGTATGGCAGAGCTATAGACTTGTGGGAACCCCAGCAATTTGGGACAAAGCTCTCCACTCTGGAAGCAAAGTTCTATCATGGCAAAGAGCTCAAAAGTCAAGTAATTGGCTGGCCAGATGAGCAAGCAGAAGATGCACAATCAGACCATAGAATCCTTTTTGGGGACAGAAAGGATCAAGATCTAGCAGCTTCTATATTAAGATATCATGGGGCTTGGAATATGATATTCTGGAGGTCAAAGGAGCTAGGTTTAAAACCAAGAATCACCTACCCAGCAAAACTGAGTATCATGTTTCAGGGAAAAATATGATCATTCAATGAAATAGAGGACTTTTCAAGCATTCTTGATGAAAAAACCAGAGATGAACAGAAAATTTTACTTTAAAATACAAGACACAAGAAAAGCATGAGAAGGTAAATAGGAAAAAAAATCATAAGGAACTTATTATAGTTGAATTATTTATATTCCTACATGGAAAAACAATAATTGTAACTCATGAGACTTTTCTCAGTATGAGGATAGTTTAAAGGAATATATATGTGTGTGTGTGTGTGTGTGTGTGTACATACATATATGTTTATCTAGGAGGGTATATGTGTATATAAATACATATGTGAGTATGTGTATGTATGTTCATGTATACATAGACAGAGAGCACAGGATCAGTTGAATATGAAGGGATGATATGTAAAACAAAATTAAAATTAAGAGGTGAGAGAGGAATATAATGAGAGAAGGAGATAGGGAGAGATAGAATAGGGTAAATTATCTCATATAAAAGAGGCAAGAGAAAACTATTATAATGGAGGGGAAGAAAAAGGAAGGTGAAAGGAAATGGGTTAACCTTACTCCCACTGAATTTGCCTTAAGGAGGGAATAACATGCACACTTATTTGGGTATCTTACACTACAGGAAAGTAGGAGGGAAGGGAATAAGAGGGGGGATGATAGAAGGGAGGGCAGATTGGGGGAGAGAAGCACACATTTTTGAAAAGTGACAGGGTCAAGGTAGAAAATAGAATATGTGGGGGGGGGAAGGATAGGATGGAGGGAAATATAGTTAGTCTTTCACAATATATCTACTATGGAAATGTTTTGAGTAACTACACATGTGCAACCTATATTGAATTGCTTATCTTCCCAGTGGGGGTAGGTGAAAAGGTAAGAAGGGAAAGAATCTGGAAATCAAAGTTTTTTAAAGCAAATGTTAAAAAATTGTTTTTTACATGCAACTGGGAAATAAGATATACAGCCACTGGGTTATAGAAATCCATCTTGCCCTACTAGAAAGTTAGAGAGGGGATGGGGGAAGATGTAAGAGAAAGCAGATTGGTGGAATAGGTATTCAGTAGGCTTGCTATCTTGAGGTGGGGGTAGGGGGAAGATGGGGAGAAAATTTGTAGCTCAAAATCTTGTGGAAATGAATGTTGAAAATTCAAAATAAACAACAAAAGAAGAGGATCAGTGACAGCACTGGTGATATCTTGATTCATGCATGAATCAAATATATATGGAAATTATCTGATAGAAATAATTGAGCCATGCGAGCTGATGAGATCACCAATTGAAAGGTTAAAGAACGAAAAGAGAAGCCATCCTGGAAGAGATCTTTGGTGAATAGTAGCAGTAAGTGAAGATAGAGCAAAGAAAACTGAGAAGAGCAAAGAAGAGAAAGAAAGAAAAGGTGATATAGAAGATGTTCGACAGTATCAACAACTGCAGAGAGGTCAAGGAGAATCATGAATGAGCAATGACCATTAGATTTGGCAATTAGAGATTACTGGAATCTTGGGAATGAAGCAGTCCAAAACCAGACTGCAGACAGTTTAAGAGAAAATGCAAAAGGTAGTGGAGGCATTGATTGTGGACGTCATTATCATGGGGTTTGGACATTTTAGCCACTGTCTTAATATAATTTTAATTGTTTTCTAGAAAGATATAATGAATTTATAGCTTCACCAACATTGGATTAGTTATGCCTCTATTTCTACAATCCATCTGATATAAACCATTCCTATCTGTTGTCATCTCTGTTAGTTTTCTGGGTATGAGATAAAACTTCAGATTTTTGACTTGTATTTATCTTATTATCTGCAACTTGGAACAATTTTCCATACAGGTTTAATAGTTTCCAATTCTTCTTTTAGAATTTTTTGATTACATATTTGACCATTTATCCATCGAGGGATGACTCTTTGTCTTCCATATATGTGCTATAGTTCCCTAAATATCTTGAGTATCGGACCATTATGAGAAATAGTTGAGGCAAAGATTGTTTTTAGTTTCAATTAATCACCTTCATTGCATTGATTTTGTTTATGTGAAACTCTTTTAAATTTCAACAAATATTTATTAAGCTATGTACTACAAGAAAAGCTTTGTGGTAGATACTGTAGTCACAAGAAGAAAAACAAACATATCTGCTGCAAAGGAGGTCACTGGGGAAGTACAACATTCACAGAGATAAGTAAGTACAAAGCATATAACATTTATGCAAATTTATTTCAAGAGGGAGAGAACAGCATTGGTTAATGAAGCTAGGATCAGGGAAGGTCTCATGTAAGAAATGACATCTCAGATTTCTGACAGCTAGTTAGTAGCAAAGTTAAGGTTAGAACCTGGGACTTGACTTCCAATTCAGGCCCATTCCACTCAGTAAATAATAGAACAAAGATAAACTGCTGTAATGGTTTTCATAATGCTTTATACACCATGGCATGAATCGTCCTTTCAATCTGCCATTTCCAAGATCTGTAATGGTTCATTTCAACACCAGAATTTTTACACAGTCTGACAGAGCAATCCTCAGCTGTGCTTTCTCTAGACTTAGCAAAGCATCAGAAAGTATCTCTTCTGACTCATTTAGTTGCAGCTCCACATTGTGGTTATGACGAGAATATGTTTTAAAAATCAGTGTGTGAAAATGTGTACTCTGACTTTTACTTCAATGTACAGTTGTCACATCTTCTGAGAAAAAGTATTATTAAAGTATTAGTCATTTTTTTACTGGAATGCTTTGTTATTTATGCAGAAAATGATGATAAAATCACTTTAAAAGGTGTTTATGTTCAGATATTGCTGTTTATTAGTCTTCTGAATTGTTTTCACTAACCTTAGTAGATAGAAATCATAATATTGTTAAGTATGAATAAACATTTTATTCGAGATAATTTCTAGTACAGAAATTTGTTATGTAAGTTAGAGCATAGATTTTAACTTTATTTTTGTAAATGGTTTGGAAGTGGTGATATCACATGATTATTAAACTTGGTAAAGACATAGTAATTATTTAGTTGTAACTAAATCTGAAAGGTAGATAATTTTAAGACTGTGTTTCTCAGAATCTTTATAGCCTTCAAAAGAGATGATTAATTCACCTTCTACAGAAAAACAAATATGTGAAACCAAATAAAACTTTTTATTATTCTCTGTCTACCATAAACTTTTTAATGTTATATGGGTTAGAGAGAAAAAAAGAGACCAAATGACTCCAATAACAATCCAGGTAAAATACATTTATTGTATTAAATCAATTCTCTCTATATTTAGCTGACCCTTGACTGACTTTTATACCAGTTGGTCATCCTACTAGGGCCCTACAACCAAACCAATACAGATATGCTGAAAACTCCAAGCATATATTGAAGATAATTAGCTGTCCACTCTCCCTTACCATTTTTTATTTACAAAAAATATTCAATAAATCAACAATATCATTTTTCCTGGGAAGCATAGAATAAGCTACTATTCTGTGGTTTGTCAGAATTGCCATGATTCTGAACTGGGGCTCCATTCTTGGGCCAGAACTCCTGCCTTCCCATACCTATTCATGTCAGCCTTATTCCTCTATGATCTCTATTAAACTTTATCTTCCCCTTCTGTTGTGCCCTCTGGGGCCCCTGTTCTATTTTAAAATATTTCTCTTCATATTAGGGCTTCTCCTTTCATGTTCCTTCCATCTCCTTTCAGTCACAGAAAACTTTCCCTCCTCTGGAGACATTATATCCCTGGCCACTCTCTACCTTCTCCCCATAATAATTCTTCAAAAGTTTCTCTTCTCCAGTTGTTCTTTAGTACTTAGTACCACCTCTTTCTTCCCTCTAAGAAGAAGAACTTGCTTCATACTTCACTGAATAAATTGAAATCATACATACTGAAATCCCTTTCTTCCCCAATACTATACTTTAAATCACTGAAACATCATGTACTCCCCTCTCCTCGCTCAGTCTCAGGAATAATAAGCATTTCTACTTGACAATACCAACTCCTCTATTTCTGCCCTTGATCCACTCCTTTCCTCTCTCCAACTGTAGACTGACTCTTTCAATCATCACTTCTCTCCCCCTATTTTTCAATCTTTCCTTGTACATTGGTTCCTTCCCTGTTGCCTGCAAACATACTCTAACCTACCTCTTCCTTAAAACAAACCAAAAACTTTCTTTTGATCATACCATGCCCTCAAGCCATTTGCTCTATGTCTCTCCTCAATTTAATGGCCAAACCCCTAGAATAAATTATCTATATGCATTCTCTCCACTTTCTCACTTTCACCGTTCTCACTCATTTCATAACCACTTGCAATCTGGCTTTCACCTCCATCAATCACCAGAAATTATCCTCACAAGGTCTCCAACAATCTTGCTGAAAACAATATATATTTTCCAGTTCTCATTTTTTTTTTTACCTCTCGGAAATAATTTAACACTATTAATCTATCACTCTGGAAATATTCTCTTCCATGTGTTCTGGTGACATTGCTCTGTTAGGGTTCTCTGCCTATCTGTTTGGCTGGGCTTTCTTGGTGTGCTTTGCAATCCATGTCCTTCCCCTTCTGTAGATTTACCCAGAATTTTGCCCTAAACATTTTCTTCTCTATGTTCTTCTATGTACTATGTACTTCTCTCTGTATACTTCCCATAGGCACAACTATCATCTTCATGCAAATGACTACCAGATCTACATATCCAACCCCCATCATTCTTCTGAGTTCCATCCCCACATAACTCATGGTCTACTCTATCTCCCCACCTGGATGTTCTACAGGCATCTTAAACTCAACATGTCCAAAATATAGTTCATGTTTCCACTTAAACATACCTTTCCTCTTAATTCCCTAAAATTATAGTGTTGAGGTCACTGTAATTTTTTTCCAGTCACTTAACTTTAAAACCGGAGCCATCCACAACTCTTCAATCTTACTTTCCATATCCAATCAATTGCCAACTTTTGCTCATTCCTCTACTCCTACATGTCTCACATCTAACCCCTTTCCCTCTAATCATAACCATTCTAATTTAGGCTCTTATTGCTTCTCACCCAACTAATACAATACCTTCCCAAATGAACCCAGGCTCCAAAGCATCCTATGTATAGCTGCAAACTGAAATGTTCAAAGCAAGATTTGATAATCTTACTCCCATGTTCAATAAGCATCAATGTCCCTTACTGCTCTTAGGATAAACTGCAAATTCATATGTTTGACATTCAAAATTATTCATGTCCTGACTCCATTTATAGAGAGATAAGGCCATTTATTAAACACTTACTATGTGGCAGACATAGTGCTAAATACTTAAGGGGGAGGGGCACATATAAGTAAACCAGAAGTTTACATTTTAATGGGGGAAGACAATATATAAAGAAGTAATAAAAATGGATGTTGGTATACACAGAGTCTTGGTACGTAGTTGTAGAATAGTACTAGTACTATAGTACTATACTACTAAGTACGTAGGTAGTAGTATAGAAGTCTTGGTTCCCTTGCCAAAATTCACCTTTCAGGGAAGTATACCTGCAAATAGGCAAGGTAGAAGAGGAGGATACAGAGAAGTCTACAAAGTGAATCAAGATGGGGATGAATTGAGCCTTTCCACACTGGTTATACATTATTCCCCTTGTGGACCCTGTACTTCAGTCATGTGGCCTAACTCCTATTACTCGTTTGCTACATTGCCCCTTCTTCCTCCTTTTTTTGTATATACCTTTCCCCTTGCCTGGAATATTCTCCATTCTTCCTTCTACCTCTTGGATACCCTAGTTCCAGTCTATACTTAGTTCCAGTGACACCTTCTTCAAGAGACTTTTCATGATTCCCTCAGTTGATAGTGAGCTCCTCTTCATATCACTATGAAATTTTACATAACCTCTATTTGAATTTATTCTGTATTTGCTTATTTGTGAGCATACTGTACCCCCAAGGAGAATGGAAGCTCCTTGAGGGCAGGGGACTTTTGTATTTGGATCCCAAGTTTATCCCCAGTACCTAAGTAGAAAGCTCAGTGTATTTAAGTCAAGTATTTAACATGTGCTTGGTGACTGACTGAAAAGATCTCAAAAACACATAAAATATTGTACAACTCATTTTCACATACATTTCTCTGAAGCCAAAAGGAATAATAAAAATAACTGTCATTTTTATACATATAAAAATTGAAACAGCAAGTATATGTTATAAATACTACACATCTTTCGTTAAATTTTTATTTGCTATTCAGCACTAACATAAAATTTAAGAGCTGAGTTATTTAAAGATTTAAAATGTCTTTGGTATAATCATAACCAAACTCTAGGCTCAATTAGCAAGAGAGCTAACAATATTACAGACACAGGTCATTTCACTCTAAGGAAGAAGTTAAGATGATTTTAAAGATTCCAAAATTTAATGATGCCAGACCCTTGCATTTCGGGTATGTCAATATTTTTGATTCAGTTGTCTGTCTTCTGAACACATTAGAGTTGTCAGGATCTGTAATGATTTTTTTAAACTAAAATTTCCATGCTTTTTATTTAAACCATTCCTTTAAAATGAATTGTTCTGGGGCAGCCAGGTGGCACAGTGAGTAAGGGCGCTGGCCCCAGAGTCAGGAGACCTGGGATCGAATCCAGGCTCAGATACTTAGCACCACTCCCAGAAATAACTGGCCATGTAACCTTGAGCAAGTCACTTAACCCCAATTGCTTTAAAAATAAATAAAATAAATTGTTCATAAGTATGTTGCCTTGGCAACAGGGTAAAGAACACTGCCTCTGGTGGCAGCTACGTGGTGCAGTGAATGGAATACCAGCCCTGGAGTCAGGAGAACATGAGTTCAAATCCAACCTCAGACACTTAACACTTACTCGCCATGTGACCTTGGGCAAGTCACTTAACCCCAAGTGTCCTGCCTTCCCCCCTCCAAAAAAAAAATAAAAACAAAACACTGCCTCTGTAGCTAGAGAACCTCAGTTCAAATCCCAGCTCTGGTGTTTATTCTCTAAATGACTTTGAACAAGTCATTTAATCCCCCTGTACCTGTTATGGGAATGGGAATTTAAGATCTTCCCTGCCCCTAGGCCCTTTGATAGGCTTAAGTGACTCTGAGAACCTTCCTTTATTTGAAAATACACTCTAACCTCTAATAGGCTGAGTGTGGTCCCATTTCTCTTTGAGTTTGACTCTACTGGGCTAAAGGATAGTATACTTAGGAGTATTCAGGCACTGGTTAAATGACTGGTACCAAAGAATAATTACTAATAGGTCAAAGAATCACAAAAACTCAGAGTTGTAAAGGGTCTCAGAGACTGTCTAGTCTAACTCCTTCCTACGCAGGAATCCCCTCAATAATGGTGCCAACAAGTTGGCAGATAACTTCTGCTTCTAGAATTGCAAGTTGTGAGGACGTGTTGTATCTACTAAGACACTTTTTAACGTGTCTGATTGTTATGAAGGTTTTGCTGACTTTATACCTTAATCTGACCTTTCACTTCTGCCCACTTATCGGATTTCTACTCTCTGAGGTAAACAAGAACTAAACTAATTCTTCTTCCATATAACAGCCTTTTAAATATTAGGAGACAGCTACAGTATCATTTTTTGTATCATAGATCATAGATTTAGAACTAGAGGGGGACCTTAGAGGCTTTTTCAATCAGCCTTTCATGTTACTGATGAAGGCTCTGAGATTCAGAGAAGTGAAATGTCTTGTCCAAAGTCATTTGGTCAAAAAAGCCACAGAGTATTGTATAGTGTAAATATCATCTCTCTCATTCTAAATGCTAAGCTTCCCTTTATGTAGTTTAGGATTATCTGACACAAAGGTGACCTGTCCTAGTATCAGCATTATACGACCATGTTACACTGTTTACTCACATTGTGCTGGTAGTCCATTAAGGACAAAGTATTTGAAAAACAATTTCACAACTGTAGGATGAAAGGGATTAACCAAGAGCTCCTGCACAAATGATCTAGGGATTTTGTGGACTTCAAATTCAATATGAGTCAACAGTGTGACCTGGCCTCCCCCAAAGCTCATGCTCTACTGGCTTCCATTGGGAGAGATAAAATACAAAATAAGACAGGTGACATTTCTGTGTTTCACCCTAGCCAAACCACATCTGGGGTGCTGTATACAATTCTGACTGCAATGATTCAGGAAGGACATTGACAGATTTATTTTTATCAACTGTGAATCGGGAGGGAATGTAGATAGCATCTAGTCTGGGGGTTCTTAATATTTTGTTGTGTCACTGACCCCTCTGGCCTTCTTGTGAAGTCCACAGACACTTTCTCAAAATGATGCTTTAAATAAATAAAATAAAATTTATTGAATTAAAAATAAATCATATTGAAATAAAAAGGTATTTTTTCCCAATCATGTTCCTGGACTTTCTTGAAATCGATCCATGGATCCCTAAAGAGTCTGTGAACCCTAGGTTGAGACCTCTAGTCCAAATCTTTCCTCATATAGATGAGGAAATGGAGGAAAAGTTAAAGGATTTACACAATATCACAGAGGTAGTAAGTATGTACAGAGTAGAGATTTGGACCTCATTATTCTGATTCCAAATGTATTGTCAATTCCTCCATATCATATTGCTTTCCTAACCCTGACCCTATGCTTCCCATTCCCTTCCTGCCTCCAAAGACAAGAATCACAAAACCTCAGTTACATGGTATCTCAGAGGATATCTCCTAAGACCTGCATAGTACCTGACCAAGAATCCCTTCTATACTATTAGCAAATTCAACAAACATTTATTATCTACTAGGGATAAGGCATTATCTGTAGTGCTAACCCTTAACTAAAAGGCACATAGCTTCACCTCTCTTGAAATCTCAATCACACCTATTCACTATACATGAAGTAACTATTTTCACATCTCAGTTGTATAAAGAATGATACTTAAAAGTATTTTTCATTTATCTTTTTAACAAAATTATAAGGATTTTTATAGTGACTCATGATCTTTTTACCTGCCACAAAGTTAGGTGAATACATTTCTACATGGTTACTTATACTTTCAATAGGTATTAAAAAATGTCTTTCAGAAATGTGAAATCTGCTCTTTCATATATTTATTTTAAAAATATACCAGTTGAGTGAAAAGATATATAGATATAGATATATGCAATTACTGAAAATAAACCTAGGAGAACTTGTGAAGTATGAATATCATTTACTAAATCTCCAGTGAATGTAATATAAAAGAAAAAATTATTCATACAGCTAAACAATTCATCTGCTGCATCCAGGTGCCTGTCAATCATATTCCCCCCCCAAAAAGTCCAAACAACAAAAAACAGCTATATTTTCACTAAGCTGAAGTTTGGCAAGTGAACAGATCTCTTGGATCTGTTGACACTTGGGGAGTCATAACAGGTAGAGGTTGAAAAGGAATGTCACATAATTGTCAGTCAAAGTTTAGTAATCAGATGTGTCTCCCAAATATAGTCACTTTCTCCTGTCAATTGTCCAACAATAAGCTAGTAGAATGCCGGAAATTGCCCCCTTGTCTGAACCAGAAAAATTATGAGGATTATATAGCAAACATTCTGAAATACTCAAGAGGCAAAGGAAAGAACTGACTGTTTTGGTACCCATTTTATGCCAAAACATATTGACAGAATTTTAGTCAACCTTTGGAAGTTTTGTCTACAGAATATCAAGTTCATAGGTATGTGGATATGTATGTGTACATATATATGTATATTATATACATATACACATGCACATACATATAGATATATACATATACATACATACAAACACACACACACATATGAAAAAGTCTCCAATGATGTTATAACTATTACTCAAACAGTCAACATGGTTTCTTGTAAAGAATCCTAGAGAAAGAATTAACCTGGTCTCAGTTTTTTGGGCCACCAACTAGCTGTGCTGATCATAAACAATGTCATTTAGTCTCCATGAGCCTCCATTTCCCTATCTGTAAAATGAAAACATTACCTTGCTGTTGCAGTAAGGCTGATATGAAGACAAAATGAGATCATATCAATGCTTTCATTTTTTGTCATGTGAATGGGGCAGTGGTTTTAAGATCATGAGGACCTGATTTCAGACCTTGGATCAAATATTTACTAGGTATGTACAAGTAGGAAAGTCACTTAACTTGTCTGGTTCTCAATTTCCTCATTTGCAAAACAGAGTGATTGGATTGGACTGCTGTTAAGATCCTCTCTAGCTCTAAATCTCAGACCCTTGGTCTATTTAATAAGGTAATATAGATACATGAGTTTCCTGCATCAATATATCAAGGTTCTGTGATTCCTTCTGTGTTCCTAACATCACAGATCCAAATCCTCTTCCTTTTAGTAGCTGGCCTTTGAAAGTTGTAGGCCCAATCCAATGTTGAGCCTATGTGCATTTAACTAATTCAGTCTTCACATAACAGGCATCAGTTCATCCCCACGTCATACTAAAATCTTTTCCGGTAATTTTTAGTAGACAAATCCATCCCAACTGTGTGATTATAATTGTTTCTCTTTTCCTGTTTAGTGACCATATAATTATATTTTACACACCCTAGTGTTTTTTGGCATTAGTCTCCCCTTCATGGCTTTGCTTAGGTGGGAAAGGGTGGTTGAAGGGGGCATAATTGCTCCATGCATATTCACCTAATTTTTCCATCTATTAAATATCAGTGTAACTGCATAAAAGGAATGTCGGCTATGTTTTGGGAAATATCTTCTCTTTAAAAACTATCATTTTTCACCCCAGTATCACTTGCCCTATGTAATGGTAATGCAAATTTGGAAGATCTTCCCTGCCCCTAGGCTAAAGTGCACCTGGAGCCTGGGGTGGGAGGCTTGTTTTTCAGTAGATACTTCTTGATTGGCCAGTGGGTCCAGAAAGTTGTTACATTCTCTGAGCCAGGAGAAGGCTATATAAGCCCTGATGTGTAGCTTTGTTTTGGGGGCTCACTTTGAGAAAAGTTCTGTGATTTGATCTGTATTCTGGGAAGCCGTTGTCCAGAGGCCCCCCCCCACCCGGCTTTGAAAAACCCAGATGTGGAAACCCAGATGTTTGGGTATGGATGTAATGGTTGGACAGTTTGGAAATCTGTCTACTTGATCTGTTTCTGTCTTGATAATTCTGCCTGTATACTTTGAAGTTCGGGGTGCTGACCTTTTCCCCTGAACAAGGTAAATGATATATGTCTGACTGATTAAAGTAAGCTTGTTAACCCATTTCGAGTTGCTTTCCTTTATCAAAGCAGATCCAAGAACCTGTGGTGGCAGCAAACCCTGAGGACGCTTGGGGTGCTTGCTGCTACACCCTAGTAGATAAAGTAGAAAAGAGTATATGGCATACTCTTGTTGGAAGTAGGCAACTAAATATAGAACACATATATTTTCTGCTTTCATGTTCAGTCTTCTACTCCATTATTCTTCTAAATACTGCTTCTACCTTCATTAGAAGATACAAGGATTTGGGGAGGGTAGGTGCCACAGTGAATAGAGTACCAGCCCTGGAATCAGGAGGACCTGAGTTCAAATCCAGCCTCAGACAATTTACACAAAAATTAGCCCTGTGACCTTGGGCAAGTCCCTTAACCCCAATTGCCCTCCAAAAGGCAAAAAACAACAACAACAACAACAACAACAACAAAACAGACAGAGGCTTTTCCTTTCTTTGTGTCTCTAGAGCTTAATACAGTACCTGGAATACATTAATTGCTTAATAACTTTCCTGTTGCCTTGATCTTCAACTTTGTCTACTAGCCAAGATGACTGTATGTTTTTTCTACTCTCATATGTCTTCAATCTTTCCAGGGTTTGGAACTTACTCCTGCTACCTTGAGAATTCGACAAGGACTGTTGGTTCAAATTATAATGCATGAAAGACTAGTTACCAATTCACATACTCACAAATTTATTCACCTAATGATCAGAAAAATCCCCACATACTAATCATCCAGTCCCCAATATGGTCTCCATTCTAGGTGGTGGGAATGATTCATCTAGTGATAGGATTCACTGTGCTATCTTCACTATAAGTTGGGTCTCTGATTTTTGTGTTGACTTCCTGAATCATTTAAGTATCTCTTGATTCTGCTGAAACTCCGTGTTCAGGTACATGTCCCAGGTGATGAGAAGAAAGTCACTGGTAAGGAGACTGATGCATCAGTTAAGGAAAAATTGAGTATGAGTCAATAAGCAGATTCAAAGAATGAAGAATCTTTCTTTTTTGCTTTTTGGAGGGGGAAAAGCAGGGTAATTGGGGTTAAGTGACTTGCCCAAGGTCACACAGCTGTAAGTGTTAAGTGTGTGAGACTGGATTTGAACTCAGGTCCTCCTGACTCCAGGGCCTGTGCTCTATTCACTGTGCCACCTACCCTATAAATGAAGACTCTTAACATGATATGAAGTACATATTTTAAAAAAAACACCTTTCTCATTGTCAGGTAGAATGTATAATCTTGTAAAAGTTTGGAAGCAAAATACTATACTGAAAGGTTAATATTTTTATCAAAGTACTTTGAATATTTCATGCCTATTTACCTAAGGATAGCATACTATTATTAATTTTTTTAAAAGTTACATGCATATCATTTTCTGTAGTCCCCTCCAACTTTAAGCCATAAAAATTATTGTCATCTCTCTGAAGTAGCCTGTGTTATCAGTCTATAAAGTTGGCGGGAGTTTATTATAGCTAATACAATAAGCATTTATTAAGTACCTACCAGATGCAAAACATTATGTTAAAGACAGGGGACATAAAGAAAGAGTCAAAACTTTTCTTGTTTTTACGAAGTCTACATTCTATGCTGTAAATGTAACATGTAAATTGATAAATGTTTACATGTTTATTTAGAGAGGGGGCAAATGCTAATACAGACTGTTCTCACTTTATATAAATTTACATTATACAAATACAACTTTATATACATAATTCTTAAAGAAAACCAAATTTTAAAAAATTTCAAAAATTTCCTTATAAAAGCAGACATACAAAGAGACATCATATCAGATAAAAGATGGACACTCTGTGATATGGGCAGCATAAAAAGTATTGGGAAGCTGAGAAGCATCTCTAAGTCAATTCCCACCTGTCTACAGATAATGAGTGATTCTCTGTTATTCCCTGTATTCAGTAACAATCCTTATAATTTCACCATGGTTGGTACCAAACACATTCCCCTGAGGGGAAAAGTGAACCAATCTTGTAAGCACAAGCCAATAGACTTGGAATGAAAATGAAAATAATTAGAAAATCTGAAGAAGGACAAAAATTGCCATTGATATCACATGAACTTAGTCTTGCCCTGTTGACTTGAGAACACCATAGTGAAGGGTGTTGCCAGGATAAAGGGGCATGCAAAAGGCAGTCTTCACTGCTGAAACAAAGAAAAGGTTGTATTCTAGAGATGGAAAAATTATTAACTGTGTTGATAGAAGACCAAACTCAGAAGCATATGATGAGAATTTTGATGAGAATTCAAGCCCAAATTCGAAACTTCTTTGAAGATTTAAAGTGCCCTGAAGGAATCCAGATATTTATAGCAAGAAGTGGTTGGTTTGCATGATTTAAAAATCGTGCAGGATGTCATAATAAGCAAGTGTCAGAACAGGCTGCTAGCGCAAATACTGAAGCAGCAAAGAAGTTCCCAGTGTTCATACAAAAAATAATTGTTGACAGTCCGTACTTGCTGGATCAAATCTTTAGTGTAGATGAAACCTATCCTCTGGAACATGCATCTTGGGGGAAGAAAACAAACTATGCCTGGACTTAGCTTTCTCTAGGGCTTGAAGGGAATGCCTCTGGGACTTACAAGTTAAAACCTAATCTTGTGCACCAACCAGAAAATCCTGGAGCATTGAAAGAAATCTGCAATTCAACACTACCTATGCATTATTTTGCTAACCATAAGGCATGGATAACCCTTATCACTGGAGGTTTAGGCACTGTAGTTCAGTTTTGCAATAATAATGACATTCCTTTTAAGATTCTAATTATTTTGAATAGTGCTCACCATCTTCTCTTTCTGGGGTAAAAATGATCTTCCTCCTAAAACCACTTCATTATTTCCACCTATAGATATAGGAGTGATTGCAAATTTCAAGGCAGATTATTCACACACTACTTTTGCCTAGTGATTTGGATGCAGATAAGGACTTGACTTTGAGAGATTTCTGGAAGTCTTATACTATTTACCATGCAATTCAGAATATTGCTGAGCCATGGGGAGATGTAACAGAAGCATTGATGAAAAGAGTTTGGTGGGGGAAAAAAAAGTATGCCCACAGATTGTGACAAAGATGAAATTTTGGAAGAAGTAAGTAACAAGACTGTAAAATTAGCACAAGAACTGGAGCTAGAAATAGATGAGAATGATGTGGAAGAGTTGACTGAGTCTCATAGAGGAGAACTGTCAAAAGAGGATCTGACAGAACTGCTGGCTGCAAAGATTGAAGAAGAAAGGGAAGTTTCAGAACCTGAAGGCAAACCAAAAAAATTCATGATAAAATATTTGGCAAAGGCATTTCCTCATTTGAGTGATTTTTTCCCTTTGTTGAAAAGATGGATTCAAATACTTCACAATTTTTAAAAGTTCAAAGACAAGCTAAAGAAAATATTGCCTGGTATCATCAGCTATATGAATCAAAACAGAGTCACTGTCCAAACACTTCTTGATAGCTATGTGAAAAAAAGTTGTGCAACCAAGTCACCAGTGATAAAGGCTAGGTGCAGTGGGTGGGGAAAGAGAAACACACTATACACCTATATTTACTTTGCTGTACAGTACTGTGTAAATTTTATCATTAATTTTACCATTCATTTCATAATTCTCTTTATTATCATGGTACAGTAGTTAATGTCTTCATTTTAGTACATTTTATGACTTGCATGAAGATATGATTATGTTTATGCCTTTGTTATACAAGCTAAGTGAAATGGGTGAGTAGGGATAAAATTGCATTATGTAAAAGTTGGTTTATACAGAGGCCTGCAGAATGGTTCACTCACATGAAGTGAGAAGTGTCTATAAAGAGGTAATCAGGAAAGACCTGATCCTTAAGTGAACCTAGACATTCTAACATGTAGAAGTAATGAAGGAGTATATTCCAGACACGGGTAACATCCTCCCACACTGAGGTAGGAAAAGGCATACTGAATTCAAGAAACAGGAAGTAGGCAGTATGTGAAGGGGAATGGCATGCAATAGTGTTGTGCCAAAAGGAACAAGAGGCCCCTAAGAGTAAAATTTGGAAGTGGATTTTATTTTCTGTGGGACTGTTCAGGGTCAGGCCCAAATCCAACAGTGAGTCTGCACAGACAATGTGTCGGCTTTTAAAGGGATACCACGCAGCCAATGGTTAGGTATTACACAAGCAGAAACTTGTAGATGCCAAGAACAGTGACTGGTCAGCACACCTTGAAATTCCCGTTGGCACCAAGTCTCCCTGACCCGGAGGCCCACCCAACTCTGTGGAGGTGGGCTGACTGGGTAAAGGCGGACATCCGTTGGGGGAAGGGACAAGGAAGAAAGCAGTTATACACAAGAGGGAATTTACCATAGGCTAAAATTCCTACTCATAGATCCGTTGGGGGCGGGGTCATGCACAGCATTAGTTTGGTGACACTTTGTAAAGAACTTTAAATGCCAAACTGAGAAATCTGTAGGTTTCATAATGACCTCTTGCTCTCTGCTGCTGATTCATATTTTGCTCTATAAAGATTTTTTACCTAAAAATCAAAAAGAAAAAAAGTTAAAGCAAAAAAGCAACAACAACCAAAAAAAAAAAAAAAAACGTATTTATCCAATTAAAAAATAATCAAAATTTACCCAAAAGGGGAAAAATTTTTGTTTTTTTTTTTTATGGTTACAAATGAAATTGGTTGTTGTTTTTTTTTTTTTTGCTGAAAATATTTCCACACATCTAGTAACCAATAACACCTTTGCTTACTTGTGTGGAAAAATAGAGAACACAAAAATTATTTTTTTAAATCACCTTTGTTTTGATAAGCCCCTGTCAGAAAGGCAAAGACAGCTGAAATGATTCATTGCACAACAATATTCATGGAGACCTCTGCCACCTAGTGCCCAAAAGTCTTAAGAAAACTCAGGTGCTCACTTTAATTTCCTCATGCAGATAATCTGCTCATCAGAGGCTTCTCTTTAAGAGTGTTCAAGTCAAGACTGAGACTATAATTTGGAGTGTAAAGAAAGCATATCGTGCATGTTTCTGAAGAGCATCTGGCCAGAGAATCAATACAGCATTTCATTTTCATTTTAGTGAGACTTTAAATTAAAGTTCCATTTATAAATGCTTTAATATAGCATTAAGGGACTCTTGGGTATGTTTGAATCTTTCATTAATACACGTCTCTGGTGTGTTGCAAGACACATGCTTACAGGATGTTTCTTTAGCCACTCAAAATATGAATTAATGGACCAATAAAACATGGCCTAGAGTATTTTAAAGGCAGAACAACAGAGGCCTTTAAGCTTTAGTTTAGAATTTTAATTTTTCCCTTTTAGATGTTTCAAAATCCAGTTAAGCATGTGTATGAAATATGTGGCAAGGGGATTAAAAGATGTCTTGAGGAGATTTTCTCTCTATTTTTTTTTCAAATTCAAAATCTTAAAAACACTTGCTGAAAATCCCCTTTTTTTTAATTTCTCTACCTAACTTCCAATTAAGAGTTCATTCTTACAACAGTGAAACATCAGTTATGCCTTCTATGAGATCTTAAGCTCTTTGTAACTTCAGTTTATTTATCCTTGCACCAGTAAGCATTAAAAATATGCCACACTGAACCCTCTGTCTTTGACCCAAAGCTTTTCACAGCTCTCTTTTCTCCCCCTTGATGTTTTGGCCATAAGAAAGAAATGTGAAAGAGAGATATGCAGTCACAATGTCAGGAGACATACGTTCAGAATGTAACACTCAATATATAAAGGGCAATAGCACTACTAATAATAATTACAATGCAAAACTGATAGATGAAATATGGTAGTAATAATAAAAAATGACATTTACATAGCACTTTAAAGTTTTCAAAATGCTTTACATAGCTTATCTTATTTGGTCTTCCCTAGAACTCTGTGAATTATCTTCATTTTACAAAGTAGGAAGAACCTGAGGCTAGTTGAGATTAAGTGATTTGTCTATGGTCACATAGCTCCTGTCTCAGGAAGGATTTGAACTATCTTGTTGACCAGTGTAGCACTCTCATCTACTCTGCAACCTTATAATAATAAAGTTGTTATTACTTGTTGGTTATTGCTGCTGCTGCTGCTGTTATATTGAGATAACCAACATGGAAAACAATGAAATCATGAACATCACTTAGAATCATGGAACTTTGGGGGAGGGTGGAGGAGAAGAAAGAAAAGGAGGAAGAGGAAAAAACAGTAACTGTTTGAGGAATACCTCTTACCCTTTATCTCTATTCATAACACACCACACTAATTCAGGCTCTTTCCTCAACTATTGTAATATGCTCCTGAATAGTCTCTCTGCATCCAAACTCTCTACTCTCCAGCTCAGCCTTCATACAACTAACAAACTGATATCCCTAAAGCACCTTTCCAAAATACTCCTGCTCAAGAAAATTCAGTGGCTTTCCCTATCACCTCTGTAGGATCAAAAATGAAGTCCTCTCTGATTTAAAGCCCTTCACAATCTGTCTTGGGCCTCTCTCTCCAGGATAATTCATGTTATTTCCTCATAATAAACTTTGAGTTGTGGGAAAACAAATCTGTTATTCCTCATATAATATTTTCGATAGCCCACTTTCATGACTTCATATAGCCTGTCTCCTCATCTCCATTTCTTGAAATCCATCTCCCTTCAAGATTTAGCTTAAATATCACTTCTTATGTGAGATCTTTTTTTTTTATCTGCTCAGTTTTTAATGTCTTTCCATTTAAAAAAAAACACTTGATATTTAAGATAGAGATAAAATAAATACACACACATAGGCAACAACTACTTTTCTTTGTACACATTTTCCCCCTATGAGAATGTAAGCCACTTGAGGTCAGAGATAACATTTGTCACTTTGTCATTTGTCATTGGATCCCTAGTACCTAGAGCAATGCATGGCCTATTGTAGGTACTTAATAAATTATTGTTGGACTGTATCACATTGAACACTTTTTTTTTGATGTGCAAAAACAGGTAGTCTGGTAAGTAGAAAAAGCGCAGTGTTTGGAGTAATGAGTTTTCCTTCTAACACCCACACAAGTTATAACTCTGACCAACTAGCCTCACTTCTTTTGGACAGCTTTTGATTTTATTTATAAAATGGTAAGGTTGGAGGTAACTTCTAATCTTCCTTTCCATCTTTAAGCATTCAGATTATTTGGTTGTTTTAAAGCAACTAATGAAGACAGCATCTATTAATCAAATATGTAAATCCTTTGGATCAAAAGTGTCAACATAAACAGAATTCATTAATTGTCTGTCCAATGACAAATGATATCTGGTTGATAAATATTAGTAGAAGCCTAAGCATAGTACTGTAAGTTGTAGAATATATGCTAAAACTGAGGAAAAGTCCAGTTTTCCCTTCACATCACAGTATAAGGGTACAGTGCCCCAGCACTCTAGAAAATCTATGATGACATTTTTAGCCTTCCCTTCATCCCAGAGAAGTCTAAATAATTATGGTACTAAAAGATAAAATATATTTATATTATACATATATTTTATGCATTTCTGAGTTTCTAAACTTTCTCTGTGTGTGTCATTTGTGGCTTTCCTCAACTCCTCAAAAATTCCGATTTAATTTCTTAAGCCAACCCATGATCTACCAAAAATGTGATGGGCAAGGGATAACTGTATATCAAACCATTGATAGGTAAATGTATCTGGGGTATAAAGAAATGCAGTTTTAAGTGTTTTAAGGTAAAGAGGAATGTAACCATTTCCATAAAATTTCTGTGGTCCATGGGTTAACTGGCATTTCCCATGCCTGGTATGGTCTCCAGCTACTTGAATGTTTATGGAGACATCTGCTTCATCCAGGTCCTCAGCACCTTGGCTATCTGCACAAGCTTCCCAGCTGCCTATATAGCACATTCAGGAAGACAGCTGCAATATGCCCAAGCAGTCACCCACAGAAACATTGATTTACTCTTGAAGTTACTTCTGTTTCCCTCATCTAACCAAGTGTCACAAAAGGATTTCTTTTTAACAAAAATACCCAAAACTTTGGCTCCCTGTAATTAAAGCTAAAGTGTTAGCTGGACTGGATGTGCTACTTCATTGTAGTTGATAAAGTAGTATTATCACAACTTCTTAAAGCAGAAATGGGTTTCTTAGCATCTGATCATTTTTCCAGATGTCAGTGGGGTAGTGGGAGACAGAATAGAGCAGTGCGAAAAAATACTTAACTAAACCAAATCAAACATATTGCTTTTGATTCTGCCTAGGGTTATGAAAGGCAATTAATTATTTACAACTACCAGGGCTGTGTATTGTCACATTGCAAACATTATTTTTTCAAGTTTTATTGTTTTCAAAGCATATTTGTTATTTCTCGATAAACA
Organism: Petaurus breviceps papuanus; assembly: GCF_028583685.1. Classification (NCBI taxonomy): domain Eukaryota; kingdom Metazoa; phylum Chordata; class Mammalia; order Diprotodontia; family Petauridae; genus Petaurus; species Petaurus breviceps. The sequence goes on along the minus strand of NW_027187332.1, from coordinate 9,676,740 downwards.
CACCCTCCTTGATTGAAACCTCACTGTAACAAAGAGATGACCTTGCATAGAATTCAACATTCCATGCCTGAAGTTCCTCCCCATTCTTTTCAGAGGAGAGGGTGTTTCATTTTCTGTTCTCTGGGATTAGGTTGTCCATTACAATTAATTAAAGTTTAGCTGCCTTTTGGTGCCTTTTTCAATTATATTACTCTAGTACAATTAACTTTATATTAATGTTAAAAAAAATATCACACCTTACCCTGGAGAAAATTATTCAGTTAAAGTAAAAAGTATAAAAAGAGGCTAGAGCAGAGGACATTCAACTACAGTCTCACTATTGACATTTTTCATAAAACTATTAAGTACTCAAATCTCTGCACATTGCTTCTATTTAATTCAGGGGAAAGGCAGGTTTTTATTTCTTTTTTTTTTTTACCTTTTTTTTTTTTTATCCCCATTGATTAGCCTAGGTTCTGGCAATAGTAAAATCTTAAGAATACTGATTGATTGTGAAGCTCTACAGATTGTCCACAAAACAAACTAGTTAAGAGTTTGGACAATAGGCATTCTTCATGCACTTGAGGGAGGCAATGAAACTATGTATCATGGATATGAGAAATTTCCAAAGCAGTATAAATAAAGGACTCCAAAGAAGCAGAGTAAAGCATTTCAACAAAGAAATGTGTGAGTGAAAAAGATAATGAGTTGCTCATATGGCCAGACAAGAAAAATCCGGGGATAGTTTACCTGCTCTACTGCTATCTTCTCAATTTCAAAGTCAGGGAGATAAGCTTCCAAGAACACTAGGTACATCCTGTGTGCTCAACATATGGCAGAACATGGGGAAGAGTCACTCAGGATGGACAAGTATGGATGCACTATGACTTCCATCATTCTGATTGAAATTGATAATATCATCAGTGTATCTAAAAGTAGAACAATCAAATTAGCTCTAGCTCCACAGTACTTAAAAAAAAAATCTTTGAGAAAGCATATGCTGTATGACCTCTTTCAGAGTTGAATTATTTAAATTATTCCAGACCTATGTGATTCTAGCCCAAAGTAAATTCGTCAGATTTCCCCTTTCCTTTCATGGACATGGAGAGTTGTAAGGACCTCCACAGCCATCTCTTTCCATCTGCATGTGAAAAGAAGCCCTACTATAACATTACTAAACAAGTAGTCTTCCAGTCTCTGCCTAAGAATTTATTATCTCAATATAGATCAGCAAATGAATTCAACATTCCATGTCCTCTCCTGTTATGTCTTCCTTAAAATCCCATGAAGCAGCTTAACTTTATTTAATTTTATTTTGCTCCCCATTGAAGTGAGAATGTCTGATCATCATGAGAGAAATAGCTTTTCAGCATTGTACAATAGAAAGAGACCTCTAGAGTCAGAGGAATTGGGTTCAAATCCTGCCTCTGAATTTACTACCTATGTGACCTTGGACACATTATTTAACCTCCCTAGAAATCAGTTCCTTCACTATAAAATGAAGACTTCAGAGCAGATGGCTCTAGGGTCCCTTCCAGTTCTAGAGCTAGGATTCTAAAAGAGCATGTCTTTAACAATATAAGCTTGCAAAGTCCTAATGATTCAAGAGTTTAAAATGTAAAAATAATGTAATTTAAATGGAAATATTAATAATAAGAAAACTAATAAAAGGTTCAGTGTAGGGCTTATACAAGACTGCTACAGCTCTACTAATATGTTATATGGGAGATACACCTTCCATTTATATTTCTTAAACATGATCTTAAACCTTCCAAAAATAACATGTGATGCCATATATGTATAAGAATATGGTAGGAAAGGTGAAGGCAAAAGACAATTTAAATAAGCCTGTCCACCACTGGCCAGATTATCAGTTCAAAAAAACTAGTATTGATTTATTTCAGGCAGATAAATAAAAGTCATTATATTTTCATTTCTCGGGGAAAGGGCTAAGGGGGAAAGCAGAAAAATGTACTCCTCAAAAAGTGGTTTTTCATCATCATCAAAATCACTGGGTTGGTGGTGTCATACCTAGATAAATTGAGAATTAAAATAGCAAAGCATCTATGCACAGAATGCCAAAAACCTGGCATCCTTGTTGTATTATGTATAAAGCTCAGAAGCTGCAAAGTGACCTTGGGTGATTCAGATGCAGAAGAAATAGAAAACTGGAATTACTGCTTTAATTTGTCTCACATGTGAAAAATTGTGCGGCTCATATCAAACCCTAGATTCCCCCCAACGTTTTTCTTCTTTAGACAAGGCAAAGATAAATCCTTAAGTGTTTCCTTAGAGATGTCAGAGCCCTTTCTTAGCAATGTTGGTCATATTTATATTCCACCTACATGTGAAACATTACTCCAGGAGGAAAAAAAAGAGACAAATATGTGTTTATTATTTATTACTATCATTTTATTCTACTACTCTCCTGTACATGTGAATAGGCAATTCTCATTCTTTCATGAAGGAAACATTTATTCGTCACTTGGTATGCTGCTGACTTTCTACAAGTCTTTTCAGTAATACAACATAAGAGACACAATCTCTGTCCTTAATGAGTTTAAAATCTAGAATGAGAAGTGACATATAATACATTGAACCTAAGGCAGCATGTGACAAGTGTCAAGAGAGTGCCATAAATGTGGCATAGCTCCAAAGAAACAAATACACAAAAGTTAAAATTTCTAAAAAGTGTATGATCTGGTGGGATCTATGCTTTCCACCCTCCCTTGGTGCATTTTGCCATCTCTTTCTTGATGAGATCATCCTAATGTGAAATATTTACATCATGTGCCTAGAACACCAGATCACAGAATTATTTTTCCCTTGTACAATTCAAACATTTTGAATCTTGCTTTCCTCAATAAATTGGAATAGAAGAGTTAAATCTTTCTGCCATACAATTGTATACTTACCTTCTGTTTGGTTCTAATTTAAATGTTTATATCCTTTGTATGTGTGTGCTGCCACCAATACAATGAATCCTTGGGGGTAGTCCTTTGCATGATATGATATGATATGATCCGATCTTGTTACAAAGTTAAATTTGAAAAGACATATTTTTTAGGATAGTGTCTGGTTCTGGTGCTTCACAGAAACTCATAGTAAATCTCAGGGGAAGTAATAGCTGCTATAAGAACCAATAAAACAGAAGATCAAAGGATACTTTTTGCAATAAGATAAGAAAACAACTGATCATAACACAAATTCTGAAAACCTCAAAAAAGTATCAATGAATACTGACTAACCATAGATCTAGAACCTTGAGTCTAACTAGTTCAGAGAATCAAAGATTGTCAGAGCTGGATTGGATTTCATGGATAGCCAGTCCTGAACATAAACCTGAAAAATAATCTTATCATATAATTCCTGATGACTGCTAAGCTAGTTTTACTTGAAAAAACTCTTCAGGGAAAACATTACCTCCCACAAAGCCAAACTTTTGAAATTTGGATCATTCTAATCTTTTAATTTTTTTTCTCTTTATATTAAGGTCATTCTTCCTGCTTCTGGATTCTGGGGACTAATAGAAAGAGCACAATTTCCCTTCACCATGAAATTCCTTCAAATACTTGAAAACTTCTATAATACTCCCCACTTCCCACCTAATCTTCTTTTCTCCTGGTTAAACATCTTAAGTTCTTTCAAATAGTCCTCATACAGCATGAATCCAAGGCTCTCTTATTTTCTTTTTTTTTAGATAACTTTATTGTCAAGTGTGTTAGCTTTACCTTCCAAATCTATGCCATCTATTTTGTTATTGTTCAGTCATTTTTAGGCCCCACTCTTTCTGACCCCATTTGAGGTTTTCTTGGCAAGATACTGGAGTAGTTTGCCATTTCCTTCTCCAGCTCATTTTACAGATGAGGAAATTGAGGCAAACAGGGCTAAGCTACTTTCCCAGGGTCACACAGCTAGTAATTAAGTCTCTTAGGTCAGATTTGAACTCAAGAAAATGAGTCTTTCTGACTCCAGGCCTGGCACTCTATCCACTTCACCACCTAGTTGACCTAAGTCATCTATATTTCTGACTAACATTCAGGTCTCATCATCTCTAGACCTGAAATCTGGCAAGAGCTTTCTAAATTGGTCTCCCTATCCAAAGCCTCTCTCCATTCCATTCTATCTTTCACATAAATAGTCAAACCATGTCAATGCCACCCTTCCCAAAATTTAACAGCTTCCTCCATGATCAAATAGAAAACACGCTGGCAGTTAAAGCTCTCCACAAACTGGCCCATCCTTCTTATCTAGTCTTTTCATACTTTCTTCCCCTTTATGCTTCAAACAATCCAACTACAGAGGCTTACTTGCCATTCTTTATACACAACACTGCCTTTTCATCTTTGTACTATCTTTTCCCCATGCCTAGAGTGTTCTCCCTCCCCATCCCTGACCCTTGATATCTCTGATTTCCTTCAAGACTCAGCTAATATGTCTTCTACAGAAAGTCCATTCTAGTCCCCACCACTACCACTTAACCTTAAGGTTATCTTTCTTCTACTATGTATATATCTTATATAGCTCACATATTATCTCCACCATTAGAATCTAAGCTCCTTTAGAATAAGGATTGTTATTGTGGATTATCTGTTCCTTCATATATATATATATACACATCTTCAGCCCTTAATACAGTGGGCAGCTAGGTGGTACAGTGGAGACAGTGCCAGGCCTGGAGTCAGAAAGACTCATCTTCCTCAGTTCAAAGTTTATCTTCCTCAGATACTTACTAGTTGCATGACCCTTAATGCAAGTCACTTAACCCTATTTGCCTCAGTTTCCCATCTGTAAAATGAACTGGAAAAGGAAATGACAAACCACTATAGTATCTTTGCCAAAGGAAAGACAATGGGATTACAAAGAGTGGAATATGACTGAAATGACTTAACTACAACTGGCACAAAAAAATGCTTAATAAATGCTCATTGATTGATGTATGCCTTTATCTATGCTTTTTATGAGAAAAAAAATTTTAAAGCAAAGACATAAGCATAAATTTATTATTTATTTCACTAGAAATCTCCATCTAAGTTAATATCAAATATAATGACCATTCTTTGGATCTATCCATTCAGCAAATTCCAAATCTACTGAGCTGCCCAATTCCTTTATCTTTTCCATGAGAATAACTTAAGAGAATTTGTTAAAATTTTGCTAACTATGTAGTCATGATTCCCCTGTGCTACCCAGATAGTAACTGTCAAAAAAGTAAGTTTCATCTGGTATGGGTTGTTGTAACCAAGTCATCTAGGAATTTTGTGAATTCAATCCTTTCATTTTCATAGATGAAGAAACTGAGCTCCAAATTGCTTTTTTTCCAGGTCTTTCTTTGAGTCATGAGCTATCAACTGAACTTAATAGTACATTAAAGAGACTTCGAATCAAAAAGTCTAAATAAGACAATTTTGTAAAGTACACATAACAATGCCAGAAACCCAATACAATTAGCTGGGCATTCTTGCCTCTGTCATAAATCATGTTAAAGTCATTGGTGGTGTTTGATTTAGACCAGGGGATCTTAACCTGAAATCCATGGACAGATTTTAATTTAGGGGGTTCATGAAATTGGATGGGAAAATATAACTTTATTTGAACTAACCTCTAACACATATTTAGCTTTTCCTTCAGTTGTAATTTCTTTGAGAAGTTCAAGATTGCACCGGATTGCAAAAGGACCTATGACACAAATAAGCATAAGAATCCTTGATTTAAATTAAAATTGAAGAGAAAGAGTGAGAGAGAGAGAGAGAAGTAGATAGCTGCCATGATATTCATTTGATTTTAACATTTTTGTCATTAAACAAAATAAAACTTGAAAGTTATTTTTCAGAGCTATCTCTGAAAAGTAAAAAAAAAAAAACAATTGGAAACACTTTGTAACATTCCTATTTAGTAGACCACATCTTACGTTCACTGTGTTGACTCTGATGCCTCATCTTCTTGTGAGGATGGCCTTAGGTTCTGGAAGACCATATCAGTGGGACACTGGAAACTCTGGAATATGCAAACAAGCTACAATGATACTGAATATGGAGGACCAGGCTTACAAAATTTGGAAGGGCTCATCATGAAGAGTATGGGTTGAAATGCAATTTTTTTCTGCCATAAGAATGAATGAAGACCACCTCCTAAATCATTCATGTTTTGTTTATATACATTAGTGTATAATAAAATCCTTTTCCTGTGTCCCTATGGTAAGCAGAGTATCTGGCAACAGCAACAGCCAGGTAATTAGCATCTGTTAAGTGCCAGGCACTAAGCTAAGCACTGGGGATATAAATATATGCAAAAACAAAATTCTGAAACGTAATTCATGCATCTCATCCTTCTGGAAACTTGAGTGTTAACAACTAAGCAATAATAGCCAATGGTTTGCATAAATATGTATCTAATAATGTGTCTAAATGACTCAGGAATAAAATTGGTGATAAAAGAAACATGATTACTAAAAGAAATACAGCAATATTAACAAATATGGTGAAAATGATCAATGAAACTTCCTGCTGATGCCCATCTACTCTTACTAGGAATTCTTCTACCCACACCTTTACTTTAAAGGTATATTAATTTTTGAAAATTGTTTTTAATTCTCCAACCCTTGCAGAGACTACTAGAAAAGAAAGGAATCTAATTTTCATAAATTGTATTCTCCCTCATTATTCCAACAATTTGCCATAATTCTTTCACTACATTAAATTAAGTATATAGGAGGGTGGTGTGTGTCTAGTAATTATACCGGTCTGTGGCAGATGTTGACAAAACCCATAAACATAAAACATTAAGTCGTTTTAATTAAAAAAGCAAAATTTCTTGCCCAACAAATGGCATCCAAATTCAGAACTACCTTTTTAAAAAATCCTGTATAATACTCCAAAGCACACAGTTCTTGTGCTGCAGAGACACACAGTGGTCATGCCAATGTTTGTTTTCTTGACAAAGATATCAGACAGATCTTTGCCACTGGGCTTTCAGTTTTATTTCTAAATTAACAGCTTTGAATTCATGAAATGATTTGAATTCTTATTAATATCAAAGACATTCTTAGCTTATTAAAAAATAAAGTATACTATCAAGTTAAAAAAAGTAAATTTCAAACTTCTATATTTCTTTATCCAACTTATTTGATTCAGATATAGCCATCTTTTCTTTTTTCTTTTCCTTTTTTTCCTTTATTCTTCTCTTTCTGTCAGTCAGTGAATATTTATTAACTACCTTCTATATGGCAAGCATTGTGATAAACACTGAAGTTTAAAAAAGATAAAAATAATTCCTGCTCTCAAAGAGTTCACAGTCTAATGGGGGAAAAAGTCAAACTATGTACAATTATTCTATAAACAGGATAAATTAGAGATATTCCACAAAATGAAAGCACTATGATTAAGGGAGAATTGAGTTTTCATGAAGAAGGTTGGATTTTAACTGGTAATTGAAGAAAGCCAGGGAATTCAGGCACTGGAGATGCAGAAGTACTCTACTATTATATATATTATTATATATTATTAATATATTATATATTATTATATATATTATTATTATATATATTATATAGAAGTTCTCTAGGAAAGAGAACATTCCAGGTATGGGTGATAGCCAGTAGAATCATCTTGTGTATATCTATCATGAGGAATGTCATAGAATCTCAATTTTCAGTGGATCACAGTGTAAGTGGGGGAAGGGGACAAGAGGAAAAGTAAAATATGAAGAATGGAAAAATAGCCATATTATAAAGGGCTTTGAGAGCCAGAAGGTTTTTTATTTGATTAGGAATATGATAGTGACCCACTGGATTTAATTGAGAAGGTGAGTGACATGTGTGACCCAAGATTTGGAAATTCACTTTGACATGTGGAAAGAAGGACTAGACTGGAGAGAGTCTTGACAAAGGGAAATCAAATAGCAATCTTGTGCAATAGTCCAGGCATGATGTGATGGCATGCACCATGGTAGTGATCATGAGGGCATACACCAGGGTAGTAACAATTTTAGAGGGGAGAAGGGGCATATGTGAGAGACATCATGAGGGTAAAATTAATGGACCTCGGCAAGAGATTGGATATGAGGGGTAAGAAAACGAAGATTCAAGGATGACATCTAGGTTGCAAGTATGAGTAATAGAAGGGTAACAGGAAAGTTAGGAAGATGGAAAGGTTTGGGAGGAGAGATAATGAGTTTAGTCTTGGACATGTTGAGTTCAAGATATCTATGGAGCATTCTATTCAAGACATCCAACAGGCAGAAATATGCATGGCAGATGCCATGCACAACATGGCAGTAGATAGGGGCCAAAATTAAGGTAGATTAATCTTCTTCGGGCCAGAGATAGGTTAGACTAGAGACAGACTGATGATGGTTGGTTGCTACAGGTCACATGAAAAACAAGAGAGTGTGCCATATATTTTCCACAAGCTGCCCAAAATCCTGCAGCAGGCCAAATGTTGTGCAGGCCTGGGTTAGAGTATAAGAAGATTTCAGAATCAACAGGATAGGAATGATAGTTGAATCAATGGAAACTGATGATACTACTGAGCTAAAACAGTAAAAGGGAAAAAAAAGAAAAGCATCCAGGACATAGCCTGTGGAACATCTACGGTTATCACTTATAACCCTGGGTGTAGATCTATCAAAAGAGACGAAGGAGTGGCCAGATAAGCAGGAAGAGAACCCGAAAAGACTACTGTCACACAATCCTAGAGAGAAAACATTAAGGAGAATGGAGGTGAACAGCACAGTCAAAGGCTACAAAGATGTCACAAAGAAGGAGAAAAGGAAATTTCTATAAGAATCATAATGGGGTAATCTTCCTTACATGGTAATAATTTCAAAAGTTTTTCTCTTAGTGACATCTAGAAGAAATGGGAATACACTTCACAATATGCTGCTTGTACATTATAAGGGCAGCTAAGTGGCTTGGTGGAGAAAGTATTCAGGCCTGGGGTCAGAAAGACCTGCATTCAAATCCAGCCTCAAATACTTACTAACTATGAGACCCTGGGCAAGTCACTTCACCCTTTTGCTTATCTGTAAAATGAACTAGAGAAGGAAATGGCAAACCATTTCAGTATCTTTGCCAAGAAAACTCCAAATGGGGTCACAAAGAGCAGGACTTGACAGAAAATGACTGAATAATATACATTAAAAAGAATATAAGCACCACTAAATCTCAAAATTATCTTTCTTTTCTCTATCCTCAATGAAGCTGCCTTATTTTTCCCCAAAGTATGAGGGGAAAAGGCAATTTAGCCCTTAAAAAATCATTTTTTCTTAGCAGTGCTTTTTTTTTTGGTGCTTTAAATTTCAAGTGGCACTTACCCAGTTGCCCAACCCCCTCTCTCAGCAAGAATAAGCTGTCATAGGGGCGGCCAGGTGGCTCAGTGAGTAAGAGCACCGGCCCCAGTGTCAGGATGACCTGGGGATCAAAGCTGGGCTCAGATACTTAGCACCACACCCAGAAATAACTGGCCGTGTAACCTTGACCAAGTTACTTAACCCCGATTGCTTTAAAAAAAAAAGAATAAGCTATCATGACACTAAAATTGAGGAGAAAGTTTTTGTTTGAACCAGAGCAAGTACAGGTTTCCAGATGATTCATTTAAATGAGGCAAACAAGTACAATGTTTTCTTTTTTTTGAGGGAGAAAAGCAAGGTAACTGGTGTTAAGTGACTTGCTGAAGGTCACGCAGCTAGTAAGTGTGTCAAGTGTCTGAGATCATATTTGAATTCAGGTCCTCCTGACTTCAGGGTCAGTGCTCTATTCACTGGGCCACCTAGCTGCCTCACAATATTTTCTTATTCAGAATTACCTGGTTGGGAAGAGAATGGGACTGAATCTAGCACTGAAGTCAAAATTGATACACAGAACAGGTTGTGACTTATCAGAGGACAGGAGCTGAGAAGGCAGTTAAATTGGAGGAAAGAGAGGAAGATATTGTAAAGATGATTTATCTGGGGGGAATTAAGTTAAGAGGACTCATGAGAAGAAATGGAGAAGAACTAGGAAGTCCCAGGGAGGGGGTATAATTCATAAATGGCAGGTGCTGAAGGTGATATGGGTCTCATAAAGATAAGGAAAAAGAAAAAAAATTTAATTCTAGATTGGTATAAAGGGAGATAACTACATGGGATTATAAAACAAAATGGTTTAGTAAAAAGATATTTGGATTCTAATCCTGGTTTTCCCGAGTCAACTATCTGACCTTGAGCATATTATTTAATGTCATTGGACTTCAGTTGCTTATCTGAAATTTTTTTTTAATTGGAATACATAATCATAGGGCCCCTTCTGGTGGCAGCATTCTGTACAATTAGATATCCTGTCATTCAGCCAAGTCTGATGATAGCAAATGTTTGGAGAAGATAGTAATAAATACTTGGAACACTAAATCCTCATGTATCACCATTTTAATCAAACAAGATCATGTTTATGAAGTGTTTTGTAGACCTTGAAACACTAGATAAATGTCAGCTAGTATTATTATTAATGGTTTTCATTAATCAGCCAAGAAATAGTACTGCATAACAAAAGGTCAACTCTAAGCTATGAATGACAGAATAAATATTTGTAATAAGTAGACTATTTAAAGGCATCTAGAAATTAATGAATGTTTTATAGGAAAAAATGAACAGAACTTCCTTTTTGAATATTATATTTTATTGCACCTTTAACAGATAAATGACTGTACTCAGTGGTATTGTTGGCTACTATTATGCATACCTGATATTCCAAGGTATAATTGTCACAAGTAGAGTGAAGAAATGAGGCAATGAAGCTGATGATTCAGCCAGCTGACATGTGTATACATACTTTCAAATAGAATATGAATTTAAATGGATTAATATTCCTTGTTCAAATTGTCTGGATGAATCTTTCAATATTTTGCAAAGGAAAGCTTTCTTTTTATCTTGTTGCTTTGAAGATAATGTTTCAATCATATTCACAGTTGTTAATAGATGTTGAATTCTCTGACTAAAGTATCTGTACCTTTACATCTTACTCCTCTCCGTAAGTCAGTTTCTCCAACCCTTCAGGACAGTCTTCCTTCCTGGCTTACTTCCCTCTTATGATCTAGTCTCTATCTTCTCTCCATTCTCTGGAGACTTTCTATGTCTTTTGTTCACTAGGAAAGAGACTCTTGCCCATCTGTTTACTTTCAGGATATAATCCTTCTCACTATCAGACAGATCCATGGTTTTTATCCTCATTAACATCATTCCATTTTCTGAACCTCCTTAGTTCTTCCACATCGGCTGGACTGAGAGCTCTTTGACAAAGTCAGGTATTTAAACAAGAAGTACAAAAGATAAAGAGTGGGGGCAGGTAATTGAGGACAAATACAAAAGAGAGGCACAGATCACAGGGATGTCAAAGCTCAGAATGACCTAAGGTCCATGAAAAATGTCTAGAACAATAAAAAGGAAATAATTCACAATATTAAGAACAAGAGAACAAACATGAAAAGCAGATCAATGCCTCAGAGAGTGAAAGAACTTCTATATTTTTTTTAGTTTTCTCAACAAAAAACATTATCACCAGAATAGGAGAATAAAAGAAAAATGGTAAAGAAGAATTAAAATCCAAGGAAAGTTAGGAGAAGGTTAAAGAGTACTTGACTAATTTTGAAGAGTTCAAATCATCTGGCCATAATGGATTACATATCAATGTATATATTGCCAAGAATAAAGAAGTGGAGAATAGCCTGAAGATAGAGAAACAAGCTGATTTTTAAGAAGGGAAAAGGTAGACCTTTCAAACAACAGGTCAAAGAATATGACCTCAATATCTGTTAAAATGCTATTTTAAAAAGCATCATAAATTTGAAAACCATCAACAAATACAGACCTTCAACAACAAAGGAAAGGTGATTGCTATTCTATTATCTATCCTGATTGAACTTTAGCCAAAATATTGCATCTAGTTCTGGGCCAAGGCATAAGAGAAGGGCAGAATGGGATGAGGAAAGTGAAGATAATGAGTAAGTTAATTTGGTCAGAGGTGGGGCAAATTATTGGAATAGAATAAGTTTAGAAAAACAGTATCACATTTCATGAGATCATGAATATGTGCCAAATTAATTTAAACTTTCCTCTTCAGGCAACACAAGAGTTTTGTTTGTTTTTGTTTTTGCTTTTTGGAGGGCAATTGAGGTTAAGTGACTTGCCCAAGGTCACACGGCTATTTTTTGTGTTAAGTGTCTGAGGTCAGATTTGAACTCAAGTCCTCCTGACTCCAGGGTTGGTGCTCTATTCACTGTACCACCTAGCCACCCCAGCACAAGAGTTTTGATCAAAGAATGACATAGCCTGATCTATGCATTGATTTAATAAGAATTTATTAAACTAATACAATGTACCAGGTACTGTGCACTGGGATTCAAATAAAGAATGAAGTTTTTGTCCTTGAGGAGCTTATATTCATTTGCATGAGGAAAACTGTTGGCAGCCATAAGGGCAGCTTAAAGTCTCTTATATGAAGGAAGATGCTATTTGCATCCAGAGAAAGAATTGATAAACAGAATATATATATATATATGTATACACATATATGTATTTATTTTTGTCTCGTGGTAGCCATCTGTAGGGCCGAGGGCAGGAAAGGAAGAAAAGAAGAAAAAAGAAGCTACATGATAACTTTATGACATATTTAAAAGAATAGCAAGCTGTATATAATAGATTTGCATTTTTATGTACAATCATTTCTTTTCTGTTCTACTATTTTATGGAAAAGTTTGCTTTACTTCTTAAGTTCAAGATGAAATAAATAAAAGAATAAAATAAAAATAAAGTCTTTTACTCTTCTGCAGGCAAATGGTAATTAAGGTTTACACTGGGGTGGTTGAAATGTAAAGAGAGAGCTAGGGACTTCAGAGGTAGAATCAATCTATAGGGATAAGGCATAGTCAGCCCCAAAGTTTAAAAATGAGAACCTAGATAAATGAAAAGCTGCTACAAATAAAAATGGGAATGTCAAAAGGTATGAGTTTTAGGATTAAAAATAATGAACTAGGATTGAAGTACGTTTATTTTGAGGTGCCAGTGAGAGGTGCCACAAAAATATCCTGGAGACAATTAAAGATATCAGAGATATATGCCCCAAAGTTAAGCATATACCTTGCTCCTTTTGGTGTGTGGACCTCTTGCTAAAGGTTATTTGAAATCAGAGGCTTCTGATTGGTCCATTATGTGTCATCTCCTATTCCCCATTTCTTCATTTTTACATTAGGGGGCCATCTCCAATCATCCTAACCTATATCTTGCCACTGGATCCAGATGACTCTGCAGGAGAAAGTGAGGCTGTTAACTTTGCAACACCTTCCCTTACTTAAATCCAATTCACTTGCAAATCATGGCATCACCTTCTTGATATCAAGTTCCAACTCAAGAATGAAGAACAAACAACTACAACCTATACATTAAATGAGGTAATATCAAAGACAATTAACTACTGAGTAGCAAGAGCTTTACCTTTAGACTTGAAAGAGAGAGACAACTCCTGTTCTCACTCTCTTATTCTCTTCTTAGTGTGTGACTTTGGAGTCCATAATTCTCTCTTGGACTTCCCATGAGGAAGAGAGGGAATTGCTTCTTCCTTTCCCCCTAGTAGCAGTGATAACTAATCACCCGTAGCAGTGACCTAGTTGCTTACCTAGATAAGGATGAGGCTTTTCTCTTCTGCTATTTGTTTCTTTCTCTCCAAGCAGATTTCTGAATAAAGTCCTGTGAAATGCACTGTTTTTAAGGGTGATCTCTATTTCAGGAGTTCCTGGGTTCCTCATTTAGACACAAATCATCTGAAGGAAGTAGTTCTTATAGCTACTGAATTCTCAGAGAAGAGAACTGACAAGAAGGTTAAAACAATTGCTATTTCCATGAAATAAAAAGGTTTTCAGGATAAAGTTCAAGAAGTTTCCTTAATAGAGTGTCTACCAATCCCTTTTCCATTTGAGGACCTAACACCATGAGTAAATTTATGACTAGTGATTATTTAAGATTTAACAGTTTAATGAGTTTCTGACCATAAGTTAAGTAACTCTTGTATTTGGAGATTCAAGGGATGTACAATAAAGGGCAAGCTGGGTTCAGAGATTGGATGATTAAGAGAAGAAGTCAGAAGAGAAGCATTTGTGAAAAAGTTTTATGAAGACTTCAAAGGATGGATCTGATGTCAATGCAGGCATTTTTTACCTTGTGGTCCAACCTACCTGAAATGATAAATTCTTAACATTTGCCTAATAAGTTTGGTTGGAAAGACTAAAGAAATCTTTATATCGCTGGCTGAGAATTCTCAGATTCACTGTTGTCCTCTCTGTCTTCTTAATCAACAGCATCTCTAGTCCATGAAAGGTAGCATTTCAGATGGATCTTAGGGCACCACCTTAGATAAGGCTTATGGCAAGAGGATGAAGTATGGTCTTAGAAGCATTAGACTTGGAATCAAGAAGACCTGGGTTCAAATCTTGCCTAGAAGGAATGTTGCTTATTGACTGACTACCTCACACACTTGCCAGCTCTGTGACCCTGGTCAAGTCATTTAAAATACGTAGACCTCAGTTTCTTCATCCTTAAATTAGAAAGGTGGAATCAATGGCCTCTAAGCTGTCTTCCAGTTCTAAAATTAATTCTGTGATCTTGTGATATAAGAAATGAGTAGATTAAAAGAACTAAAGTCACTCTTTTATAGGAAACATCCTAATTACATCATTCACCTCCTAACCAATTTCTTAATAGATTGTAAAAGTAGCTAAAAGAACTATTCAACATACCATCTAGAACAAAAATGTTATCACTGACTAGGAACACTGGAATCATCTCCAGCAACAAGCACATCCAGCAAAATAAGGTATGATATGCTCTGAAGATTAGATAGTATATAGATAGATAGATAGATAGATAGATAGATAGATAGATAGATAGATACTAATATATATATATATATATATATATATATATATATATATATATATATTAGTTTGTAAGTTCCTTGAGGGTAGGGACTAAGTTCTGCATTTTATTTATCTTCAGTACTCAGCACAGGGTAAGTTACACAGTAGGTGCTTAACAAATGTCAATTAACTGACTGATGTGCGGAGGATGCTAGCAGCTTTGGAGTCATGAGTGGCTCCTTCTGTACACTCACCTGTGTAATATGCCTTCTTTATATGTGAATGCCTTTAGATGGCCTGCTTATGTGTTCCCAATGTGTGTAGGCCTGATATGATTCCTAGAGAAATTCTCTCTATAGTGCAATATTCTGTCACGTCCATCCCTAGTAAACAGGTATATTATTTTTATTATGCAAACTACCATCTTGTGTACCAATCACTTGGCCCATTGCTAGGGCCAAGAAAATGTACATATTCTTTTAAGTGATGGTCCCTGTGGATGCCAGTTCAGGCTGTGGTTTCAGTGCAGATTTTCATATAATCCCCTAATTGATGGTCAAGTAACAGCACTGCCAAGCCACAATTGTATTTGCTATGGAGACCCAAAGCAGCATCTTTGCAACCGCAATGATCTACTATTTAAGTGGAGCCCACACTAAACTAATTTGAGGTGTCAATTAACTGTGGCTTGTGACAGGCAAAACTTTCTAGTCCACCAAAGTAAAACCACATCTATTTGTGAACACATTCAGGCTGAAAATGACTATATGAGGCTAACCTGCAGTTAATACTGCAAGGATGCACATCATTACCTCTCTGCTAGGACATGGATTTTTTTAAAGAAATTGTGTCTAATCAGGTGATGATCCACCCCAAACTTAGCTGGGCTGGTGCTCATTGAAGAGCTATACAGTTCATTGCTGGGATGAACTCAAAGTTCTTATGGCTTCTTTGGACCTGCTTGAGTTTACACTTATTTCATCCATTCCTATGCCATGATGAGGTCTTGAAAAGGGGTTTTAAAGGAAAAAATTATTAAGAGTTATTACAAACAACTGTTTCCCACAACCCACCCACCAAATATTAGGATAACTTTTATATCTTTGCCAGGTGGGAAACACCACTGTTCTTACTTGGAGCTGTCAATGACACTCATACACAAATGGAAATTTTCACAAAGAAAAAATTATAATCCATCTTAAAATTGTTGGTTTTCATAATATTTTTGTCATTGACAATCAAATTGTTCATCAAAGCTACTCATTAGTTTTTCACAATGTTTCTTTGAGTTACAGTATCTTTATTAGATTGTAAATTATTTTTAAATCATATTTTTAAAAGCCTGGTTCCTAAAAATTAAATTATACTCCTTCTAGCTTAATCAATGTATTTTTAAATAACCTGTAGTTTAAATATAGACCACTGGGAGAAAGTACACTTCTAGCCAGAATGATGACCCCACATCTGCAAATTAGAAAACAGTAAATACATAAGATTTCAAATATTGAATATTAGACTATGAGGTAAGATGTCCCAGCATTGTATCTGGGAACATCTTAGTTCATCTGCATATGATTTACATTGTCTAGAGGACTTTTGATTGGATAAAAAAGAAATAAGAAAAATTTCCACTGGAATATGTATGAGAATCCCTAAAAATAATTTTGGGCAGATATTGCCTAAATCAGCATTAGCAGCTTTAGCAATACATGCAATGATTGGAATAATAGGTTCTAATTATCAAGGAGAAATTATTGTGACATTCCAAAATTTGGGTGAAGAACCCATAAAGTTTTGTAAAAATTATACAATAGTTCAAGTGATTAATATTCCTTGTAAAAAAATAAATTATCCCTTGTGAAGACTGGCCCTTCTTCTGAAATAGCTATCAGAGGAATTGAAGGGTTTGGTTCTACCAATAGAATAGGATCAGGAGGTAGAGTAAAGTGGAAGTAAGATGATGTGCCACAGACTGGAGATTAGAGCACATGGGAAAGATAATACTGTTACTGTTGTTTATTTGGGAGAAGATGAATGTCCAATTGCACCCTTAACTCATATATTCTTCTGTAAATGAGGCTATGATAGTGGGTTTATGGACTTCGGAAGCACAGTTGACCCTATGCCTACCCTGCTTCTGGTTATTGTCTCCTTATTTCTTTTTGACTTATTGCCTGTTAAACCTGTTTGCGAGATTCGGTTCCTGCATGTTTAGTACCCTCCACCGGAGGATGCCTGAGCACTTAAGCTGTCCATGACTGTGATGTGTCACCCGTGGACCTGCTATGGACCAAGCTCTGGATTCCAGCTAAAAAACTGACCTTTCAAATGGGACCTCCTGGACCTGTCATTGACTAAGCTCCAACATGCCAGCTGAAGAACTAACCTCTCAAATGGGACCTCTTGGGGCAGGGATGGCTCTATGTCCAATTTCAGCAGCAAGTAGCTATAGAAGAAGAGACCTTTTCCCCCTACCCCAAGATTTTGAGCCCTACTCGCTCAAGGGGGAATTGATAGGGTGCTTGTGCTCAAGCCCACCCTAAGAAATTGATTTATGTGCTTATTTTGTGTTATCCCCGTTATATTGTTGTAATGTTCTACCGACGCCAATTATCCTTCAAATTCTCATTAACCTATGTAATGAAATGTACTGTTAATGTATTTTTGCTATGTAAGGGACATGAAAAATCTTGGGGTTGAATGCAATGTGATAGAAATTTGAAGATCATCCCTGCCCCTTAATAGGCCAAACGGAATCACATGGAGCCTGTGGTGGGAGGAACTTGCTGAAGGGTGGAGCAGAGCCCACAGGAAGCTGGGAGTCAGAGCTGGAGGGAGGAGAGGATATACCCACAGAGGCAGCTAGACTTGTTGTGCTTGTCTGCCCCCTGTTGGGACAGTTAGGCTTATGAGTGTTTGTAGGAAGGCTAAAGGAGGATGTGGCTCTCTGCTGTGCTATGGTATTAATTAATTTCTTTTATTTATTTGTTAATTTTTATTTATTAATTTCCATTTATTAATGTCTTTGTTGCTATGATGAATTCAGTTTCCTGGTGTTGGGATTTGGCTCTCTGATGTCTGAATAAATGCTTTGCTTCTGTCTTCTATATGGAGAATCTGTTATATTTTGTGATTAAGAATTATGCTGGCATATTTGCAGTGCCTGTTGGTGCTGTGAATATTGCGCTGGTGTTACACCACCTTATGAAAAGCTACCACCTCTTTCTTGCCCTCTTCATAATGATTCATGGGCATTCTAAGAATTTAAGAAATTAAAATTTCCAAGAGAAATAGAGATTGGAATGAAGGCTAGATTTGAAGTCAGAGGATCTAGGATCCAGTCCCAGTTCTGCCACCTAGATTTATATGATCTTTGCTAAATTTGTTAACCCCTCATTTGTCCTGCATAATGAGAAGATTGGATTAGGTGATATTTAAGCTCCTTTCTAGTTATGTATCTAACTTTATAATTAAATGAACTCTTGATTCAGAGGAAGCAGATCCACCCTCTTCTAGTTCTAAATCTATAATCCTATGATTATATGGACTGTTCACTCAGAACAAGCCCCCATCTGCCCCATCTCAACTTCATCCTAACCAACGATGCCAAGTTTCAGGATTGTTGTGATTGATTGCAATTTAAATTAAATGAATAAAAATATCTAAAAAAAAATCTAGCAATGTTTCAAGCCTGCTAATATTGTACCTCCAGATTAAATTGTGGCATTTCCTCAGTCTGCTTCCCTCCTAATCAAGGTTTAAATAAATCTTGTTCTCTTTTACAGGAAAAAATATGCTGCTTCACCACTGCACTATAAACATGGAGTTGCTTAAATGTCTCTGGTAGACTATTACCTACTGTAATTCTTTCGTATTAATTCTTCCAGTGGAAATTGCCTACATATTACAAATTACAGCTTGCAAATTGTGTGATGAGGGTTAATTTTGTAGTTTAGAAAGAAGTTACAAGTAAAATTTTTGTCATTACATATGGAATTTTTAGATATTTTTTTCCATTGTGATACCTCATGTTTTCATAGTTCTTTAAGCTTATAAAGTACTTTCTCCCCCAACACCACCTCAAGGTACATGTCTTGAAATATCAATTTTTCCCATCAGTCAACTGAGGATTTGAAAACCTAAGACATTTTACCAATGGTCAAACAGTTAGTGTGTTTAAAAACCAAAGTTCACATAGTGTGCACCATCATAATTTGTTGTCTTACAATAGTCCAGATATTATGTTGTCCAATCGGTCCTCTTTAATCATTGGGATATAGATTTCCTCATTTCTTAGTTTTAAGATGAGTCTAGACATAAGAATGACACCTCCTTCATTACAGTTCATTCATTTCATACATTTCTCATTTTCCTTTCCCTATTATTATTTGTTTCTGTATTCTAGCATTTTCAGCTGTCACTTCTTAAAGTGTTCAAAACAGTTACATTATTTACAGAAGGCCACCATACATCTCTATTTTGCATTAAAACAGAACGCTGGCAAATTGAAAGGTCTATCTTTCCTGTCTCCCGGTTTAACAACTGAATTGTATGATTATAACCACTGGATGGCAACAAAAGATACAGTAACAGAAGGAGACAATTCCACGTAAAGTAATCTAAAAGCCAACAGTGTTCAAGGTTCAAATGAATACATTCTTTTTATACTAATGGATATAACACAAGAACAAGCAAACAGAAGACCTACCTATGAAGAGAATAATGCTTGTGAGCTTAAGTTCAAGAGGTGATACATTCAAACGAGCACAATGAACTCAGTTTGGGTGAAGGGCAGACACCTCTTAAGGACTACATTTTTGTCTCTATTAGTAGAATTATAGAAGTTAACCATAAGTTGATATAGATGTATATATGGAAATATGTTTATATATGTATATATACAATACATATGAAAAAAATATAATGATGATCTTTCTTTAATAAGCTTTTGCTTAATAACTACTTTAATGATAAAGTAATCTCCTCATAACAGGGCAAAATTGTAAGATAGAACTGAAATCATTGTTACAAAAAGATAGAATCTAAAAGCATAAATAACTTAATATTTCAGCATGTGATCAAATTCATTACTAGCCAAATGTGGAGTATATCAACTTTTCTTTAATTTGTATTTTCATAAATGGCATTATATTAATAGAAAATTAGTGTTATTTGCAAGACTAATAAATCAGATCAATGTGTTGTCTGGTATGTTGCAATAAGACAATGCATGTCATACTTCAAGGTGCACCAAGTGGTTTACATGTTATTTGATATAATATCACTATAATGTGTACTGACTTTTTCCCTAGGTTTTCTGAACCCAAGTGGGAAAATATATATTTGTGACTTAACCTGTGCTGAATCTGTAACTAAAAGTATTAATGTAGGTTCTGGGTAGCAAAAGCCAGAAACATGTACCTTTCTCAAAGCAGGGGAGTAAAGCCCCTAGGATTAGCTGTATAATAATTATACTCACTACTATTAGTATTACACCAAGTATTTATAGAGTATGTTAAGATTGGCAGAGCACTTTACCTACACCCTCACTTGATTCTTAAGATAAAGCTAATAAGTAAATGTTATTATTACTCTCATTTTGCAGGTGAAGGAACTCAGGATGATATAAGTGACTTGCCCTTAAGTCACAGAGCTAATAAGTATCTGAAGCTGAGTTTGAACTTGGGTTTTCCTGCTTCACAGCTCAATTACTGCTCACGACCCAAAACTGAGAAGAAGAAGCTGATGGAGTTCATGATCGTTGGTCAAAGTAGTCTAGGCTGCCAAGTAGACTGGGGAAACAGGTCTGTGATCCCACAAAGACTTGGCAAAGGGCCTGGAGCTAGGCAAACACACAAGGGAAGGAAAGAGGTACAGAATTCCATGAAGACAAAAGGAGAAAATCTGGAGACAAAAGTAGAAAAGTCCTGAATCAGGGAGGCAGCCTGCAGTAATGGAAAGTGCAGTTAATCTCTAAGTTAGAATAGTTTAGTGCTCACATCATAGTAATTGTGCAACTATGGACGAATTACTCAGTTTCTTTGAACTTCAATCTCTTTTTCTATAAAAGGAAAAAAATAACATTTCTAGTACCCACCTCACAGGACTGCTCTAAGCAAAGTATACATATTGAAGCATCATTAAAAAATGCCAGAGAAGCAATATATTAGAGGCACATTGAGGATAGATGAGTATTCATAGGTAAGGATATGTTTTAACAGTTTCCCCAAAGTCTGTGTGACTCTCCATTGGCTCTTGAATGGATGCTTCTGAGGCTGCCTGGGATGCCAACATTAGAATTGGAGTTGGGAGACTTGAAATATGATCCTAGCTTTGCCATTTACTAAATATACAAACTTGAGCAAGTCTATAAAATAAGTATTTGCACAAATATTTATCACAATGTATAATTTGTCTTATGAAGACATTTGTAACTCACAGCTCTTTTATGATTCTATGATTCTAAGCTCCCTTTCTCAATCTTTCCTATGGGAAGACTGGCTTTTTGGACTATTATGACTTGATGATTGTTTATTATAACTGTGGGTTAAATACTTAGGAGAAAATAAGCAGCCTCCTGAGAACTGGCCATGAAACTTAGATTTGAAAAGTGAGTAAATATCATAGTACTGGACATTTTTGTGTTGATCCAGCTGCACTATTTGGCCTGCTCCCCTCATATAAAATGACATCAACATTCAATCAATCAGCAAGCATTTAATAGACATGAATTTATGCAATTGTCCAGGGTTAGTGATGCATTGATGGCCAAGGAACAAGGCAAAGTTAACTATAGCATGTGGGTATCAAAGCTGCTGTTCTGGCTTTATTAGTACCATGATGAGGCCAACTGAGCATATTGGTCACAGACATATTTGTTAAATGAGAAATTACTATTTTGTGCATTAAAATAAAACAAAACTGGAGAAATACCATCTGTGACAAATTCTCTTTTCTCCACTTGACTGAATGTTCTACTAGGGAAGAGAAGTGTAGCCTCAAGACACAGAAACTCACCCTTAAATTGGGAAAGAGACTAAAAATCAACCAGTCTGTCACTGCTAGTACCTGGACTAGCTCCTAAACTGATTCTAGTTTGGCTCAGTCCCTCACAGAGAGACATGGAAACAAACAGATGCCCCTATGAAAGCAATTTTCTCTCTTGGGAGCACACATAAGATGTGATTATGTGTAAGAAAGAACGTCAATTTTAAAGACACAGAAATACACACAAATATAGATACACACACCCATGTGCATGTACACACACACACATACACACACACACACACCCACAACAAGAGAAGTTGTGCCTAGTTTCTGAATAGAATTGTTCTCATAAAGACACCAAGAGTCACTGACTCAAAGCCTCCATGTCCCACTTAAACTGTTGGTTGAGTTGTGCATTGGTTCAATCATTCTATAAAGTACTGAGATTATGCTCAGGCACTGTCCATACTGTCTGATTCAGACACTCAAAGGCATACAAGAAGGTCAGGGATTTTTAAAAATGGAGAATCCCCACCTAAACCAAAATATTTCTAGCCAATGACCCAAAAAACGATATGCTTGTCAACTGGAGAACGGGTAAACAAGTTGTGGTGCATGAACCTTATTGTATCATTAAGAACTGATCAATACATGAAAAGCTATATGAAGCGACACAAAGTGAAATAAGCAAAATCTGGGGGAAAACAGTATATGCAATAACAATAATAATGAAATAAAAACAAAAAACCTGAATGTTATAAAATTATAATACTCAAATTTGGCCCAAAAGCCAATATGTGACTCACCATATGTGTGTACTTTCATATATGAATGTACCTTCTTCCTTTCTTTTCTGATATGAGGGAACCATTGATGTGAAATATACATGAAATATTGGAACTGGCTAATGTGTTGACATGTTATGTTCAAATGTTATTTTCCTTCTTTTTAAATTCTAATTTATAAGATATGGTCTTCTGAGAAGGAAAGAATATACTGAGAAATTGAAGAGATAGAAAAACTAAACAGAAATTATTTTTAAAGAACAAAAACAGTCTTCAACTCCAGGGTAACTCTCTCAGAAATATTTCAGTCCTAAGGTATGAGGGGTTAAACAAAGATCATTGAATGCCATGCTGTTTTAAATAGGATAATTGTTAAATGATCATTCCTGGCAAAGGGTGCACCAGCTTAAACCCTATCAGCATTCTATTTCAGCAGTCTTAAATAGATAACTACTACCCATTCTCATGCTCACAACTCTTCTTATTTTCAGGCCTTGGGCAGCACTTTTGCTCTACCTAATTTCAAGGTGCTAGACAGCACCTTGGTAATTATCCTCCCAACCAACTATCCCTACCTATTCTTCACGAGCCAATAAATATGTTTAAAACACTCGATCAGAAGATGGAGAACTAGAAGGACTTTAGGGAGAGCATCTTATTCAACTCCTTCATTCATAAGAAAACGAACTCTCAGAGACATTGAGTTGCCCAAGGTCATATAATAGAAGAACTAGAATTCAAAATCAGTCTCCTTCCTCTCACTCTCATCTCTGCATTCATCTCACCATTCGTGACATTGGAATCGATGGTAGAATAAATCACTGGCTGAGTATACTAGAGATGCAATATAATAATTTTCCTAGCACACATACTCCAGAAAGTATTTCTATAATATTCATACAACCAACAGCACTGACCTTGAAAAACTGAACACTGAATTATATAGAGCTCTTAATACCACTGACACATTAATCCAAACACTAAGTATATTTCTAATTGTGTACAGGCAAACTCTTGCATCACTCAGCATCCTAACACAGCTCCGAAAGGATGAGTTTCACCTCTTTGGCTATATTAAGACAACTGCATCTTAAAGTATTGAACCAACCCCACTGTGATACTGGTTTACTTAATTTTCTTTTATTCTTCTGAACTAACTAATGCCCTTTAAAAAACCCTATAACTCAAATAGAACTGTGTAGAATATTGAATTTCATCTACTACAGGTATACTCATATGTGTGAATAGGTTTTTTTTTTGAGGGCAATTGGGGTTAAGTGACTTGCCCAAGGTCACACAGATAGTTGTGGTTTTTTTTTATTAAGTGTCTGAGGCCACATTTGAACTCAGATCCTCCTGACTCCAGAGCCGGTGCTTTATTCACTGCGCCACCTAGCCACCCCTGAATGTTTTTTTTTTCTTTTGCCAACAAATACAAGCAGTATGGTCTCAGGGACAAAACTGGAGACAGAAAACTTTCGTTTAAATCTCAACTCTTCTCAATCACTTCTTAGCTATTTACATTAGCTTGAGATTCCTCATATATGAAATAAGAAGCATAGTATTTTACTCACCTCACAGGGTTTTTTTTTTGTGAAGATGAAGATAATTTAAATAAAGTATTTTGTAATTATAAAATAAAATAAAGAATATATCATCATAATTATTAGAGGCAGCTAAGTGACTCCATGAAGAGAAAGCTAGACTTGGAGTCAGGAAGACCTGAGGTGAAATCTGGCCTCAGACAGTTGTTAGCTGTGTGATCCTAGACAAGTCATTTAACCCATGTTTGATTCAGTTTCTTTATCTATAAAATGGGAATGATAATAGCATCGACCTCCCAGAGTAGTGCTGAGGATAATATAATAATTGTAAAGTGTCTGGAACACAGTAAGCACCATATAAATGTTAGTTGTTGTTATTCTTATCATTATTATTTTCTTCTTAATCTATGTCTAGGATCCCTGGCTCAGTTTTTCACCTTCTCTTATCCCAAACCAGGACATTGCACATATTCCTGGCCATTTCTAAACCATGTTGTAGGGTGAGGACACATCCTGTCCTTTTTCTAGCCCCTCTTTATGTGTTTTTCTTCTCCCATTTGAATATAAACTCCATAGGGGCAGAAATTCTGTTGTATTTTTATCCCCAGTACTTAGCACAATGCCTGGCACATTTTAATTATTTATTAAATGGTTGTTTTTTACTCCTTTGTTGATTCAGCTCTGAAATCATATGTTACTGGAGTTCAGTGTCAGAAAGAAATAAGGCTAAAGCTCCTATCCAGAGCCTAAGGTACCAACTGATCAAGCACAAACAATAAATCAAATAGTGAAGTTCTTAACCAGAAAAAAATAGGGCACTATAAACAATAGGAAGAAGAATGTTAAATAGCATCATTCTCAGTTCCCCTACATAAATAAGCAAAACTTCTCTTGAATTCATCTACCCATAAGAAAGGTAACAAACCCTTGAAAAATGTTTGTTCCAATGTATAGAAGGGTTTCAGAATCCAGCTCTGCCTTGTATTACACCGGGGAAAACTTTTCTGCATGAAATCTCCCAGATCTCTTCCAAAAATTGGTTGTGCCCCATTACTGGGGGTCAGGTCTGTCTGTTGCAGATCTTTGTGGGTCCTTGCTTCCCTCTTCCCCTAAGCTGTCATCTTCCAAAGCTTCTCCCTTTGTTATTGAAGTTATTGTTAATTGTTAAACTTCTATCCACCATTGCTTCTTCAAGGAAGCATCATTGGGTTTTGAGGGTGAACTACTGGGTTACAGTACATTATCTGGATGGTGCACAAAAGAGCTAATAAGATTTGAATACTCTCAATGGAAGGCCCCCAGTTGAGTTAAGCAAGTTAATTTCTGTCACATTTCCCCTATTTCAGGATATAAGCAAGATGCCACATTCTTTCTCAATATCTAGAACTGAGAAGAACATTCAAATCCATACTTTTCAATTTTCCCCTTTAATTCCTGTCATTCCCACCTTGATGAAATTCAACAAGTTCAAGGGGTGGCTAGGTGGCACAGTGAATACAAAGTCGGCCCTGGAGTCAAGAGGACCTGAGTTCAAATTTGACCTCAGATGCTTGACACACTTACGAGCTGTGTGACTTTGGACAAGTTACTTAACCCCAACTGCCCTCCAGAAAGGAAGGAAGGAAGGAAGGAAGGAAGGAAGGAAGGAAGGAAGGAAG
>NW_027187332.1:9622968-9650895 GCF_028583685.1 Petaurus breviceps papuanus | reverse complement strand
AAGGAAGGAAGGAAGGAAGGAAGGAAGGAAGGAAGGAAGGAAGGAAGGAAGGAAGGAAGGAAGGAAGGAAGGAAGGAAGGAAGAAAGGAAGGAAGGAAGAAAGAGAAAGAAAGAAAGAAAGAAATTCAACAAGGTATTAGAAACACAGGACAGGTGTGGAGAGTCAGCATGAACTAGTAGCCTCTGCTAGAAAAACCTCTTCCCTCCCCATTCCCCCCGCCCCAACACACACACACACACTCCTTATATTCACATATAAACAAGTTTTAGCAAGCATTTCTGGACTGTGGTGGGGATAGTGGAGGGTGCAAAGGGAGGTATACTAAAGGCTATGTCAGGATGTTCAGAGTATCAAAGAACATCATTTACACTTTGTAATAGCAAACACAAACTTTTTCTAAGATGCTAATGTAGGAAGCATTTCCTGTGTACTTTGGAGAAACAAACAAAATAATACCTTAAAAGATCCACTCTGGAAACAGGTAGATTGAATGAAGACAGCTGCAAGACATTATTTTTCAAGAAGAGGCATGATTAAAGTTTGGAGTGGTGCTGAAAAAGATGGGCTCTTTAGGTAGTGTTTTCAGACATGACTAAGATTGACAAGGATGTGCTGAGGGCCTCTAAGGAGAAGAATGGGTGTACATACAATTGAATAAAGGTAATTTAGCAATTAAAGACACTAGCACAGTTGGGTTCAAACTAAATGAAGAACTCAAATTCAGTTTGTTGTTAAGGAAATTTAGGTCTTTTTCACAAATAAATATGTTCCAGCCATGACAACAGAGGCCTTCAACTACAAGTTCATTAGGTAGTCACAAATTGTAATTTTTCCTCACCTCCCCCACTCCCTTCTCCCTTCCTCATCCCTGCTCTGATAGATTATCATCAGTTCTCATAGAATGATATGCAGATTTTTTTTATTTTCTCAGATTAGTCTTTCCATTATGGTTGCTCCAATTTTTTTTCATGGAGATGTCGCATGGAGATCACATGGAAATCTCTTTTCTCACCCTGGTTCTGGCCATATTCATAGGACATGGCTATTTATGAATACCAATTTTTTTTTTTAGAACAAGAGAAAAAGTAGTGTGGAGATTTCATAGTATCTAAGATTTCAAACTAGAAGGAACTCTGAAAGTCATTTCAGTCTAATCCATCCATTTTACTGATACAGAAAGTAATAATGTTGGGGTGGCTGGGTGGCATAGCAAATAGAGCACCAGCCTTGGAGTCAGGAGGACCTGAGTTCAAATCCAACCTCAGACACTTAACACAAAACTAGCCATGTGAATTTGGGGAAGTCACTTAATCCCAATTTCCCTACCTCCCCACCCCCTCCAAAAAGCAAAATAAAATAAAATAGATTCATTTTAAAAAAGAAAGTAGTAATGCTCAGGGAGCCTAAGTTACTTGCCCAAAATCAATCACAGTGAGAATAAAAGTAAAGAGGCAGGATTCAAACCTAGATCTTCTGATAATTAATGCATTAGAATGAAAAATAAAGAGCATGCCTAAAATATTGTTTGAATTTATGAAGGAACCTTATAAAGAAAATTATATGAGTAATGAGTCTAGTGAAGTCACAGTTTTCCTCTCAAGGTTTCTTCATAAGTTCAAACAATATTTTAGGCATGCTCTTTTTGGAGATGACCTCCAGAGATCTTTACAACGAAACTCCACTGTAGTATTTGTAATTGTATAAACACATTGCACATCCCAAACCTCAAACCCCAAACCCCCTACTGGGCAGTTAGATGGAAAAGTAGGTAGAATGTCAAGAGTCAGGAAGAACCTGAGTTCAAATCCAACCTCAGTCACCAGTTATATAAATCTGGGCAAGTCATTTAAACTGTTTCACTTAGTTTCCCCATCTGTTAAATAAGGATAATAATAGCACCTCTCTCCCAGGGTCTTCATGAGGATTAAATAAGATAATAACTATAAAGTTCTTAGTACAGTGCCTGGCACATAGTAAAGACTATATAAATGTTAGCCATTAATATCATCTTATTGTGTTATATAATTAGAAGTCCTTGGGACAATTGTCCTTCTAGGAAAACCAAAATGGTAATGTTATTATTAATATCATCTTATTGTGTTATATAATTAGAAGTCCTTGGGACAATTGTCCTTCTAGGAAAACCAAAATGGTAATGTTATTAATTTATTTGATGAACTTTATTTTAAAATCATTCAATTTATTAAAAGGAAAAAGATATGATTGATATGTCTGTGTGTATGTTAAAGGATGGTTTGCTGAAGTTGTGATTCATCTTTGTACCACCCATAACTGGCTCTTCAGTTGCTTCCAAATCAAAAGCTAAACAGTCTAGTTAGCTGGTAAATGCTTTATAAAGCAGAGCAATTTGTCATCTGGGCTGTGACAAAACTACCAGAAAAGAAAGCAGTGAATTTGCAAGTAAAATGAAGAGGAAGCCGCTAATTAGGAATCCCTGAACAACAATGTGTTTCCCCAGAGCAGCTTTGAAGTTTTTCTTTTTAATAAAGAGCTAAATAAATATATACAAGGAGAGTCTACTTGTGAATGGCTATCCAAAGACACATGCTAAAATGCCTTATAAATTGTGGGAATGCGTACAATGATAGCCTGAGTTGTGTATGGGTGTATGTATCTTGAGGCTTAGTGTTGGCTGGGAGAGAGTCCTAAAAAGAGAGTGACTTGCATCTCTGCATGAATAAATTTCTAATTAGCTGTTTGTGCTGCTACTTCTCTGCTCAACAAATAGCATGCCCTTAACCAAACTAGTAGGCACAAAATCTTTTGTAGAACGGTGTTTAGCAATTGTACCACTGGATGATATCGAGAGACTTTCTTTATCAAACAATGGTCCTCTGAAGTCTCTAAAGCTGAAAGGACATCTTAATATCAATGTTAATTCCCATTCTTAAACTACTTCTTTAAAATTGTATGATGGCTTGTGATGACAAGAGATAAATTACTCTCATGAATTTGTTCCCAAAATAATACAAATAAGTCCACATGTGGATTAAAGTGATTTTCAATATTAAGGAGTGCACAATTATTAAGGTAGCACCTAGGTGGTACAATAGAGAGAATACTGGTCCTCTAGTCAGAAAGGCTGATCTTCCAACATTCAAACCTGGCCTCAGACATTTATAAACTATGTAACCCTGGCAAGTCACTTAACCCTGTTTGCCTCAGTTTCCTTATCTGTAAAATGAGCTAGAGAAAGACAAGGCAAGGCACTCCACTATCTCTGCCAAGGAAACCACAAACGGGGTCAGAGAGTTGGACATGAATAAAAAACTAAACAACAGCTATATATGTATGTGTATATGTATATACACATATATGCACACACATGCGTTTACAAGCAATTACCAAGACAGTTAAAAAGTAATTCACAAAAGTAAAAGAAAGTAAAAGTGAGATTTTATTTATTTATTTTTCTTGGGTTTGGGTTTTTTTTTTACTTTTTGGAAAGGAGAAGGTAGGGCAATTGGGGTTAAGTGACTTGCCTAAGGTCACACGGCTACTTTTTGTGTTAAGTTGTCTGAGGCTGTATTTGCACTCAGGTCCTCCTGACTACAAGGCCAGTGCTCTATTCACTGTGCCACCTAGCTGCCCTACCAGCTTTTATTTAACCAAATTTTGGTCAAATAAACCTCTCACTAAGTGTTTAAAATAGCAGCTGCTTTAATAGTTATGCAGGACAAATAACAACTTTATATAGCACTTTAAGGTTTATAAAGCACTTTACATACATTATCACATTTTACCCTTACAACAACCATGTGATGTAGGTGCTATTATTGTCCTCATTTTACAGTTGAGGAAACTGAAACTAGAGGAGTTAAGTGACTTGCTCTGGGTCACTCAGCTAGTAATTATTTGAGGCAAGATTCAAACTCAGGTCTTCATGACTCCAAGTCCTGTGCTTTATTACTACACCATTTATACTACCTAGTGTACTACACTACACTACACTACTGAAGAGCATCTCATTGCTATTTATTCTGACAACATTTTATTGGCTTGGTTTTTGTCCATGTCTTTCTGTAACTATCTGTCCTTTTCTCTCCTTCTTTTTCTCTACCCCCCCACCTTTATCAATCTCCGTCTTTCTCTGCCTCTCTACTCTGCAACCCTTGAAATCTTTCCCTACACGCCAATGACAGTACAACTGAATGTTCTGTGAAACCTTCCACAATTTTCACAAAGTTTAATGCCTTGCTAACTTTAGGCAATCCTATTACTTAGGATACTCTTCAGTCCCCACTTGTTTTCTGTAGCTTGATCCTATATTCAGAAAGTTGGAGCTAAGGGCTGAAACAGGCGAAATCAGGGAAAGCAAAGCACAAGATGGAAAAGCTGACATTTGGTTGTGTCTTCAATTAAGTTCAGCTGGGCTGAATGCTACATGCCTTGTGCTAAGAATGATTCCTGCTGGAGTACTGCCGGCAAATGGGTCAAAGAAACAGTGACAGTCAACAACCATTCCACTTTGCTTTCCATTTATGCACATAATAGTTATTTTGATAAGGCACATTTTGCTTGCTTTCCCAGGAATCCCATAATTATTAATTGTTACTTCTTCAGTTAACTGCTTTAATACTTCAAGAATGTGTGATGTTACCAGTGTGGATGATATCCCTCCACTGATGCAAATTGCCACCTCTCTACAACTTTGTATAGATATAGAAATGGCCTGTGAACTAAGACTAACATGGTAGTAGCTAAGGAAAAAATTTTATTTTGTATGTCATATTTTGTAAAGAATGATTTGAACACCTTAGTACTAAATACAACATCTATTTATAGCCTCACATGGGCAGGTAGGTGGCACAATGGATAGAGTACCAGGTCTGGGGTAAGGAAGACTTATTTTCCTGTATTCAAATCTGGCCTTAGAAACTAGTTAGGTGACCCTGGGCAAGCTGTTTGCCTCAGTTCCTCACCTGTAAAATGATCTAGAGAAGGGAATGGCAAACTACTCCAGTATATTTGCCAAGAAAACCCTAAATGGTATCACAAAGAGCTGAACATAACTGAACAACCAAAAATAGTCTCACACTGACCATGGAAAGAAGACATCTAGAATAGATCCCAATGTCTAAAACACTGTTAATTCTACTTTAGTGTACATAACTTCCTGATTCCTAGAATTCTAAAATATCTCACAATATGCCTTTTAATAATTCTTATCAATCAGGACATTGTTGAAATATAGTAAAACATATAGTACATAAACTGAAATGTCTTCTCTATCCACACCCCACTGCTGAATTCCTATTATTTCTTTAAAATCCAATTCAAAGGAAGCTTTCCCTTATTTCTCCCAGTTCTGCATATCGGACTTTCTCTAACAGAGACACATTACATTTGTACCTTTCTTATGCAGTTATAAAACATCATTTTGTATTCCAGTTAACTCTAGAGTCTCCTAACATATTTCTTTTTTTTTTTTTTTTTTTTTTTTTTTGGTTTTTGGAGGGGGGAGGGCAGGGCAATTTGGGTTAAGTAACTTGCCCAAGGTTACATGGCTAGTAAGTGTTAAGTGTCTGATGCTGGATTTGAACTCAGGTCTTCCTGACTCCAGGACCAGTGCTCCATTCACTGTGCCACCTAGTCACCCCACCTAACACTTCAATGACCATGAGGGCCAAGACCAGTAGTATGTTGCAGTTACCTTGTACCAGCCCTCAAGAATATATTGTTAAATATTCATTATGAGCTTTTATAACTTAGAAATCAGCAAATGCTACAAACCTTTGATTGATTTGTTGTTTTGCTGATTGTCTAGAATTAAGAAAGTGATGAAAAAATGTTAATGCAAATTAAACCTGAAAGTGTATCATGTTTAAGGTTTTTTCAGAGAACCACTTCTTGAGCATTTAGCACCACTGGCCAAGATCCTATCTTAACTATGTTTTATAGCTCCTTTACAACTTATCAGTCTAGTCTAAAAATAAGAGGCACTTCATAAGCATTTGTTTAGCTGGGAATTATTGAATAAACTTTGTAAGGTAAGGACAATTTGTATTTATCTACTTGACTGGAAATAATTTATTTTCTCTTCTTCACCCCTCCCAACAAAAATTCCTATCACCAAAGAGAGTAACATATGTGTTAATCAGTAATAGTCACTTCTATCTTAACACTAGACCCTAGTGGTCATCAGTGCTCAACCCTGAAAGCATGCCAAAAAATACAGTTCAACATTCTGGCAAAGGTTCAATTAGGAACATCCATGTCAACAAGATAAGTCATCTAGCCTTATGTCCCACATCAACTTTGATATTTTACTGAAGAGGTTCCCAGTTCAATGTTGAAAACATTCTTAAAACAGAAATTCTTGATAAAAAATATTACATTTTCCAAGGTAAATTTCAAGTCAGTATTTACCAAAGTAGTTTCAATACAGTACTATAATTCCATTTTTATCTGCTTTGCAAAATGTGTTAAACAACAAGGGATTTGGGTTGTAAGGGAGGGAAATTTAGCGATACCAATTAAGTGATTCTTCTAAGTTGAAGTGACTCTTAAGTTGCATATTTGAAGATTTAGACATTCTGAGATTTTTTTCCCCATATCTTTTCCTGTATTTCATTTTAATTTACAAAAATATTTTCATATTGAAATGTGAAATTATGGTAAAACCTAAATAAATAGATGGTCTTTAATGAATTACAAACTTGAAGCCTATAGCATGGCAAAAGGGAGTACACTGAAATAGAATTTTTGGAAGTGGAAAAGTGCCTCAACAAGTCAGCATATGACAGTATTCTCTAGAAAAAATCAAGCATCAGAATGATTCTAGAGCGAAAATATTCAGGATCTAATACAATTTTACCTGGATTGGATAAAATTGTAAATTTATGTGACATGCCTTTATTCAGATATTTGGTCTATTTAGTATACATTGGTGCTCTTTATCAAATGTGTTATAAAAACAAAACAAAAATAATTATTTTTTTTCTTTTTTTTTCAAAAAGCTCGGAGAGGATAATTAAGAATTCTCAGTTCTTTCTCCTACTACTCCCAAATGAACATACAGTACTTGAAGAAAGGCAAATAAAAAGCTGGCAAGTCTATTTTCATGGCACTGTGGCAAGAAATAGCCAGAGAGACTAATTGTCATAAAGTGATGGCTAATACCTCAACGTAATATTCTTCTGGCTATTCAAACTTATAACACATCTGTTTCAGGAATTCAAAGGAGAGAAGAAAATGGATAGCCACCAAAGTCTTAAACCTTCTCATCATTCAAAACAATATATTGCGTGCTATGGTGAGATTTATGATCATTTCAAAGATTTATCTCCAGTTGCCTACTAGTTCATTAGAATGGACTGTATGACTGAGCTGAGGAATGATGACTCCCAAGTGACTGGTTACATAAAAAAAGTATTTGTTTTACCTTTATGTCACTTTATCTTTGCATCTTAGCTTTTATCACTCCCTGGAGAAATTGAAGATGTGTAGTAGGCATGAGGCAGATGATCATTCTTCATAATCACGGAAAAATGATTTGATGCATTGACTAGGAACATTCATTTTGTTCTCATATAAGGGTTAAAGAAAAGCATGATTCAGAATAGTAACTACAGTAACATGAGCCATCAAAATCTGAAGCTACAACCACCAACTACTTGCAACCCTCAACAGCTCTTAACCTTTACACAGTTCTTCATTTTGGAAATGAAGATTCTGGCTCCTGTAGAAGGGGTAGAGTGGCTGCCTAGCCTTTAAGTGAAGTACAGTGGGGATGAACTGAAAAAGTTCCAAGGTCAACAAATTACTGATTGAATTAGGGAAGAACCAATTCTAATTATAAGTGGGAAGATTTTTGTGAGGTCGAAATGGGAAAGTATGGTAAAGAGGAGGAAACTATTAGCTGAACTATTCACATACAAACATCAATCAGCCAACAAATCAGAAGATTTTTCCTCAGGAGTACAGCTATGATCTTCAGAGAAAAAACTGTGGTATGGTAGGAAAGTACATGAGGTTACAATGGTAGAGTGGCAGGGTACACCTTATTCAGAACATGAAAGGAAAAAATAAAAACCAGGGCATTGCATAACTGAACAGTGGGGAAGATCTTAAAGATAATCTGAATTGCAGTTCTAGATTTGGGCTTGAAATTTAAGGTCATCTAGTCCAACTACCTTATTTTACATTCAGGGAAACTGAGCCTCAGAGATTTTCCTGAAGTCACACAAATATTAATTAGCTGAGTAAGACTTTGAACTAAGGTCCCATGACTACAAATTCTGCACTCAGGCTGATCCCACCTGACTTCATTTTATAAAGAGATGAACTGATTTGCCCCACGTCATTTGGTAGTAACTAAAAGATTCAGGATTCAAACACAACCTTTAACCCCACATCCTATGGTCCTTTCACAGTCTGTTTTTGGTGACTTTTTTGGGTTAAATAAAGGTTAAGGGGGAAAAAGAAAAAGAAAGCAATATCAATTTAAAACTTATTACAAAACTATAAATTAGATCATGGAATTTAAAATCCTGCTTAAGATACACTATCTATGTGACCCTGGACAAGTCTATGCCTCAGTTTCTCCATTTGTAGAATGTGGAAATAATAGTTCCTACTTCTCAAGGTTACTGTTAGGATGAAATTAGAAAGCAGATGTAAAGCCATTTATAAATCTTCAAGGTAGACATAAGTGATAGGCATTGGTAGAAGTAATAGCAACAGTAACGGCAGCAATGGCAGTAGTAATGGTATAGGAGGATGAGGGAGAGGAGGAGGAGTGTCATTAGCATCCCCAGAAGCACCATAAGGGTAAGTTAGAATTATTTTCAATCAATTCACATTTTCTTTAGGTCACAGTATAGTAATGATGAGATATGAACTAGTCAAATATGTGCCACCTCAAAATATCAGTAACTGTCAAACCCACTTAATATCATACTAAGAAAAAATATGTAAATTTAGAAGATGGAGAAAACAAGTAAGCCAGTTTTTTTATTTCATCTACACAAACTGGAAAGGAATTAGATGAGCATTTGAAAGTGGACTCAAAACTTGATATGGTATTAACACCAAGAGGGGTAATATTTGTAGGCAAAGAATCCATTGAATAATCTTCCAATCACACCTAGTGGCAATGGCTGTCCTTGTTAATATGTATGTGACCATGATAAAGAAAATGGATTTCAAGAGAGCAGCTTTCAAAAGTCTAGGACAACAGGGAAGTATGATTTAAAGGTTATGGAAATATAAAAAAAGGTGACTGCCAGTTAAATGAATGGTCTGTGGCCACAAGAATAAATTAAGACAACACATTAAAAAGGAAAGGGAAGGGAACCGGCTGCCAAGTTAACTAAACTTAGAACCAAACCAAGACTTGAAAGGAAATTAAGCCAGGTTTCTAAAGAATAAAAAAAAACATAGTACCCTTGTATGGGGCCAAGAGAACTAAAGGAAGAGCTTGAAATAAGATGTAGTTTGCAAGGTACAAAATAGATTAAAAAAAAGTACTGTGAATTATGGCATTTAAAAGAAAATGTCATCTACCTGATAGGAGAGGAAAATTGATAACAGAGATGCCAAAAAATAAAAGTACTTTGATGTCTTTTTCATCTCTGTCCTCATTTTTGAATAAAACAATTAAGAGACGAAGAGACAACTAGAAAATGTCATCTGTTAGAAGAGGAAGAATAAACATGCATAAGAAAAGATCATGAGTTGATATATGGATGTCTCCCAGTTATTCAGGCTCAGCAACATGCCAACCAGGTATTCATGCACTGCTGGTTGTTTTGAGATTTCATAGAGGACAAAAGTCCTTGGAAAGTGGCATCAAAAATGGATCACCCATCTAAAAAGATTAGGGGGAAAAAGCCATAGTAAAGATCTGTCAGTTTAGGTTTAGTTTCCAGGAGGACAGGAGGGCAAATCAACAGATAATCAATTTGCAATCACCAGTCACGCAAGGGGCAGAGCAGGAACTGATATGTCTCTGAGAGAATTATTTTCCTTTATGATGAAGTGACAAGCTAGGCAGAGGAGAAGATACAAATAGAAGCAATTTATCTGGATTTCAGTAAGACTTTTGACATTGCACACTTTAGGGTATTCTTAGTAACAAAAAGTAGTGTCAGTGAAGAAGGAGGAAAAGAAGGTGAAAGGATGAAAAGGAGGAGGAGGAGGAGGAGAACAAGAAAAAGAAAGAACAAGAAGAAGAATATTGGATTTATAATTACAGCACTTGGTTCCGATTGAAGCTCTGCTGTTTGTTATCTGTGTGTCCTTAGGTAAGTCACTGAACGCCTCTACCCACAGTTTTCTCACTTATAAAGTGAGGGGAATTAGAATAGATGATCTTGGAGATTTCTTGGTTCTCAATCTATCATCTTAAAGCATAGAAATTTGGTCAGGATAAGCAAACTTTTTAGAATTCAGAAATTCAACTCCAAATGATGGGTAGATAGGGCAGTGGGTAGAGCTCTGAATCTGGAGTCAAGAAGATGAGTACAAATCCAGCCTTTTACACTTATCAGTTGTGTGACCCTGGGCAAGTCACTTAACCTCAATCTACCTCGGTTTTGTCAACTATGGAATGGGGACAGTAATAAAATCTACCTCTCAGGGTTGTTGTGAGGATTAAATGAAATAATATTTGTAAAATGCTTAGCACAATGTTAACTAATAAATTATTTCTTTCCTTCAGTTCATATAATTGACTGCATGATCTATTGATCTCCTACATGTGTTATGTAGTATGCATTGATTTTTAAATGAAAATTGATTTGGTTGTGAAAATGATAATAGGGTATGTCATGCAGAAATTTTCAAACCCAATACTAACCCTCAGCACTGAAGAGCCTATAAAAGGTTGCCCACAAAGGTAGTTATCTATAATTTGTACTCAACTCAAGAACATATATCTGATAGCATACCACAAGGGTCAGTCCAAAGTATATTATTTAAAATTCTTACCAAATGCCCAGATGGCAGAATTAAAAATGCAGATGACATTATGCTGGGGAAATTTTATAACATTACAGAAAGGATGTGCAGAATTTAAATGGAAATACACTCTCACAAAACCAAATTAAAGACACAAGATAGGGGCAGATGAACAAGAATCACATAAAGCAGACAAACACTTGGAGTACAATAGATTGAACATATATGTACAACAATATACCTAGTAGCAGCTGTCAAGATGATACATGTTAGTCCCATAGTCATACAGTTTTTGAAGTGCTAGTTTGTTGTTGTTATGATGGTAGTGGTAATGGCAATGGTGGCAACAGTGGTTGTTGTGGGTGGTGTTGTTGAATAGGGGGTAGGAATGACATAATGGTGATATATTATGGTTCATTATACTATTGTGTTATTTTATATTACAAATCATTCGTTGGAAAAAAATCCCACAACTTTTCCAAGTCTCAGTTTCCTTATTGTCATCTTACAAAATGCCAGTAGTAGATCTCTATGAATGTTTTGAATATGAATGACAAAATGATCATTGGAGATAAAAGAAGATAATATTGTATATGAAAGTGTTATTGAAAAAAATGTTTCTGTTTGGTTTTTAAGTTGGGGCCTGTGATTTCCCTGGTATAAGGAAATCTCAATGAGAAAAGTCCCTCTAGTAGAAAAGCAACTACTCTTCAATTTATGTTCTCAGAGAGTGACCATAATGATTTTAAAAGTACTGCATCAGCTATTGCTCTCATTGTTGCTGTTATTATTATTATTATTATTATCAAATTTTATTCTATGATTGAATAAAAACATTATAGGTGGGTATAACAATAGCACCTACCTCACAGGGTTTTTGGATCTGGACTTCCATATACCGAAAATAGACTCATATGTTATATGTTGTCAAGCACATCCAAAAAGTATAGTTTCTGACATAGTAAGTGCTTAATAGATGTTTTCATTCTTTTATTCATTCAAATACATAGTCTTAAAATATGAAGATGATACAGAAATTAGTGCGTCCAAGTGTTGGATGAGAGTCAATGAAAAGAAAGTTATAGAAAGCTTTCTCTATAGAGAAATGATGCTTAGAAAGAGGACAAATTGCCTGAAAAGCTTCCATGATATATCTAAATAGTGGTTAAGTCCTATCATCTTTACTTTTTGTATATGCCCCCTTCTCTCTTCTGACAGAGCAAAGACGTGGGTGCTAAGACTCTTCATCTTCTCATGCTTGGACTATTACAAGAGCCTGCTGGTTGGGAAATATCCCTCTCTATTCCAATCCATCCTTCAATATCAAATTGATCTACCTACAACACAGGTCAGGCTACACCCCAGTAGTCAATAAATTCCACTGCCTATCTATTACTTCCAGTATCAAATATAAAATCTACTGGTTAGCTTTTCAACACTTCTTAACCCTGGCCCCTTCTAACTTTCCAGTTTTCTTAATTCTTATTCCCCTCCAAATACTCTGCCTGGAGTGATATTAGCCTCCTTGCTATCAACCACACACACAGCACTCTGTCTCTTAACTGACTGCTCCTCATGCCTCCAGGCTGTCTCCCTCTTCATCTCTACCTATTGGCTTCTCTAATATGTATATGTGTTTGTGTATATGAGACTACCCCTGGTATAATCACATATATAATCATATTTACGTATATATGTATACATACCTCTGTGTATACATACAAACACATAAATACATTGTGTGCATTTTGTGCATATATAGCATATATATAAAATGTCTATATAATATACATAGAGAGATCTTGTTTGTACATAGCTATTCACATGTTTTCTCACTATGTTTCTCCTTTCTTTGTGCACTCCCTAGCACATCATAGACACTTAATAAATGTAGTTTCCTAGCTTTCTTTTAAAAATGTTGTTTAATAAAATACAGTATACTACCTAATTCACATTGGAAAAGAAAAGGGTTATGCCACTTTTAACTGACATTTCCTAATACTGCATCCCCCCTCTCTCTTTCATACACACACACACACACACACACACACACACACACAAACACACACACACACACTCACACATGACTTGAAGCCAGAAAATAAAGGGTCAGGGAAAAAAAAGCAAGGAGGAAATAAATGCCTATTAGCATTAAACAGACCAAAGGAAGAAAAACTACCTTTTGACCACATCTCCTCCATTCCAGCAGGGCAGTCCATCAGCAGCTGCTAATTCGTTAACACAAAGCTGATCCGCCAGGCCTCCATAAAAAGTCTTGTATAGACGCAGGCTGTGGATAAATTCTCTGAACAGAGAAACAAAGAAAATAATTAACACCAAAAATCTATAATAATGGCCCATAAAAATGCTGCTCATTGTTATATACATTACCTAGAATTTAACTTTATTGTAAGTTCATCTAATCATGCTTGTGCTTATTGAACAGGTTTTCAATATTCTTTCTCAACAAATGTAGCTGTCTTGTTTCTTTTTCCCCTTCAGTGCTATGAGTTTAAATTCATTCTTATGTTTCAACACAATCAACTTTTTCACTATATAAAGAGGGATTTTAAATTTCTCTAGACCTAAATGACATTTCTTTAGGGACCATTTGACTTCTTGAATTTCATTATGTTTTTGTCAAAATACCCTTAATCTACTACAGCTATCAGGATCAATGTAGATGCCCTAGACCTTCCACACAGAAGAGTCTATCATTGTTCAGACACTTAGGAGTGTCTAAGCATTCTTAAATAAGCTCTTTCTTGAGACGCACACATCCAATTTTCCTTTGTATAATATGAACCTAAAAAAACTTTCTTGAAGAGTGAAAATAATAATTAGACTGTCAACAAAACAAACCAGTTTTCCTTTGTGACTAAATTAATTAACTGATATGGCTACCTCATTACTAGCTGACTGTTAGGTTAAAATTTAAAAAAAAAACAACCTTCAGTAATTGGTCGATTCATTAAAAATGGCATAACTTGTTTGCACGTGCAGATATAGTCTCTGTTTTCTGTGCAATGATTCAATAAAATTAAAAATATCATTCAGGTCATATAAATATCTAAACCAGGGGTTAGGGAACTTGCAGCCTCAAGGCCACATGTGGCCCTCTAGGTCTTCAAGTGTAGCCCTTTGAATCCAAATTTCACAGAACAAATGCCCTTAATTCAAGGATTTGTTCTTTAAAACTTGGACTCAGTCAAAAGGCTGCACCTATAGACCCAGAAGGTCACATGTGACCTCAAGGCTGCAGGTTTCCACCCTTGATCTAAACTTTTAGGCGAGTGACTGGATCAACAAAATTACATCAGAGTTATTAGCACACTACTTACTGGGTACAATTTGATGCTCATTAATAAATATTATTTTAACAATGTTAGACCTTGTTAACTGCTCTCTGGTGACTATCAAAAAGTGAATAGGTCTGTATCTATGACTAGATTAGAATTTGCCACTAGATATTATTTGACAATAAACATATAAGAATAAGAAAAGATTGTTTAAGAATCACGTGACTTGAATCTTGAAAGAAGCTAAAGATTCTAAGAGTAAGAGATTAGGAGTGTCTCCAGTTATGGAACGCACTTAACTCGAACTAAGACAAAGGGACAATGTAACAACCAGTGAATGGCAAACTGATACATCAGCACATTTACTCAAATTCAAAGACAGAGGAGTATTCAAGTACCATTGAGTGAAGCACAATTAGTATGACTGCTGTGTTGCAACAATAAACTACACTGAAACACAACCAGAGCTATTGATGGTTAGGAAACAATAGCAACAGGTATCTACGTGGGAGATAGCAGAGATAGAGGAGCTTTGGACAGAAGTACCAATGACCCTAAGAGGGAGCACATTTGTCAGCAGATCAAGGAAGGAGATAGTATAGTTTCAAACTAAAAGGAATCACCAAGCACTGAAAGTAATAACAACAATAACAAGTAACATTTATATAATACTTACTATGTGCCAGATACTGTGCTAAGTTCTTTATAATTATTAACTCATTTGATCCTCAGGACAACCCAGAGAGGTAGATGCTATTATTATAGATGAGGAAACTGAGGTAAAGAGAGGTTAAGTGACTTGCCCAAGCTAGCATAGTTAGTAAATGTCTGAGGCTGGATTTGAACTTAGATCTCTCTGACTCCAGACTCTATCCATTGTACATTAGCTGCCTAATGTGCCATTACATAGTAAGCATTTAGTACCATATGCACTAGTGGGAAATGTTCATAACTAATATTTCATGTATAATATAATGATGATATATCATAGAGTAACAGCAGGAAAGGTTCCTGTTGATCATAATATCACAGGATCACAGATTCAGAGCTCAAAGTAACAATAGTTAATTGAATCAGAACCCTTCTTTGACAGAGAAGGAAACTGAGCCTCAGAGAGTTTAAGTTTTGGGTTAAGACTCACCTAGGTCACAAAGGTACTAAGTAGAAGAACCAAGATTTGTACCCAGGTCCTTTAGCCTCTAAATCTATGGCTCTTATCATGGTACAATGATGTCTTCCAAAACATTAGTCTGATCCTCTTATAAGTTGAGGAAACAAAGGGATATAGAATGATAACTATGTATACATATACATATATGTGTATATAGAGATAGATATCACTTTATATAGGGTCTTACCTTACACACACACACACACACTTACACACATATGTATGTATGTATATATGTGTGTGTGTGTATTTACCTTCTCTGTGGGCTTATTGCCCACAAACATATCAACATTTTCCCTACTTTGAAAAAACCCTCACTTGTTCCTTCCATCCTCACTGCTTATGGTCCTATATCTCTTCTGTCCTTCTCTCTAGGCTTTGGGGATACCACTCTCTTCCAGTTTTCCTCCTATCTATCTGACTATTCCTTCTCTAATTCCTTTCCCAGATCATTTCTTCTAATCATAGGTGTCCTTCAGGATCCTGTCCTGGGCCCTTTTATTTTCTCTTTCTATATTACTTCATTTGGTGACCTCATCAGCTCTTATGGATTTAATTGCCATCTCTATGACTATTATTCTCAAATCTCTCTCTCTTGTCTCTGTGTCTTTGCTGATCTACCTTGCATCTTCAACTGCCTTTCAGATACCTCAAAGTTTCAGAACTCTTATCATGGATTCCTCAGTATTTCTCACTCCCTATATTCAAGCTGCTGCCAAGACTTGTGGGTTTCAGCTTTGCAGTATCTCTTGAATATGCCCCCTTGTCTTCTTTGACACTGACACCACTCTGGTACTCATCATCTCAAGCCTTGATTATTGCAATAGCCTGGTGGACTTGCCTGCCTCAAGTCTCTCCCCACTCTAATTCAGCCTCCTTTCGGTCACAAGAGTGATTTTCCTAAAGTACAGGTCCAATCTTGTCACACACACTTTCCCCCACTCAATAAACTTCAGTGGATTCCTACTGCCTCCAGGAGCAAATACAAAATGCTATGTTTCACCTTCAAAGTCCTCCATAACCTAGTCTCTTCCTACCTTTGCAGTCTTCTTACATCTTACTCTGCTTACTCACTCTTTGATCCAGTGACAACAACCCCCTAGTTGTTCCATAAACAAGGCACTCTTCCTTCTAGGCTCTCTCCGCCTTTCTCTGGCTACTCCAGTGCCTCACACATTCTTCCTCCTTTGTCTCACTACAGACCTCACCGTATATAGCTTGTTTTGTATATATTTGTCTGACGTTTTTTATATCCCCCATGATAGCACAATTCTTGACACATAGTAGGCACTTCAGAAATACTGATTGATTGATTGATTGATCTTCAACTATCTTATATGAGCAGGGATTATTTGTCAGATTTTACAGCTAAGGAATTGATATACAAAAGTTAAGTAGCTTGCCTAAGGTCACAGCTAGTTTGAATTAAAATTGAAGCTGGAATTTAGGTCCCATCATAGAATATAAAAGAGTTAAGTGTACCTCTCAAATTTAGTAGAATGATAGGTTTTATAATAAACAACCTACATATATTGTTTTTGTCTGCCATGAGCTACATTTAGGTTCCACTAAATACAGTCAGTTTCTAGTTCTGTGTCTACCATGCTAGAAAGTATCCTCTAAGGGAGTAATGTGTGTATGCTATGCATATGGGGTTTGGAGGTGAGGTAGATATGTATCCCTGGTTACTTAACAGGACTAGATTCTGTGCATGAAGAGTGTGAAAGAAGTAGACAGCAGCAAAACTGCTCATGCACAGGTTGTCAGCCCTTGTTTCCCTGGAGCTCACTGAAAGCAAAGGAGATACGTGGACCAGCATAGTGATCGCTTCATCATTTCCATTGTATATAAGGTAGGCAGAGTGAAAAAGACCTGTCCACTGCTGAAAATATGTGATAACCAGATAAGAAAGCACACTCCTCAATATGCATTTCTGGTCCTGCCTGCCCCAGAATGGCAACCCAGTTAGAATTATCAAAGGGGAGGGGGGAAACTACTATATAGATTCTTTATTTTTAAATTTCTCTCAGCAATTAATGCAGTTTATTTAATAACAATAATAACTAGCATTTATATAATTCCTGCTCTCAGAAACTAAGTGCTTTAAAACTATTATCTCACTTTATTTTCACTACAATCCTGAGAGATAGGTGTTATTATTATCACCATTTTTTGCAATACAGTTAACTGAGGCAGATATGAGTTAAGTGATTTCTACAGTCACATAACTAGTAAGTATGTGAGGTAGGATTTGTACACAGATGTTTCTGACTAACACTGCATTCTATCCACCATAGCACCTAGCTAACTATGTTTGTTCATTCATTCATTTGTTGCTGGTGGTATGGAGAGAAGGGTGAAGAGAAGGGAATACCTGTGCTTTCATCAATGTGGAAGCTCCCTTTACAGATGCAGATTGAAAATTTTTCTATGATATGGATCCATAGATAACACATCTAGAGATGGGAAGCCCACCACCCTAATTTTACAAATAAAGAAACTGATGCCCAGGACTTTAAGTCACTTACTTAATGTCACACAGGTTGGGGGCAGATTTTTAACTTTAGTCTGGATTCCCAGTTCAATGTCTTTTAACTGCACAATGTTCCTCCTTAGTCCTGAGGC
Source organism: Petaurus breviceps papuanus (assembly GCF_028583685.1). Taxonomy (NCBI): domain Eukaryota; kingdom Metazoa; phylum Chordata; class Mammalia; order Diprotodontia; family Petauridae; genus Petaurus; species Petaurus breviceps. The sequence continues at coordinate 9,632,876 of NW_027187332.1, read as the reverse complement.
ACTGGAGAGTTAAATGATATGCAAATGGTAGCTAGAATGTGACAGAAAAAAGATTTTTAACTTAGGTCTTTCAGACTTGAAGACCAACTCTTTATCCACAACACCATATTGTCTGGTCTGCATAGATGCTTAATAAATGCCTGGTGAATTAATTAGGGACAGGGTACCCTGAGAGAGAATTTAACACTCAAAAGGACCTCAGTGTCATATATTATTTGTATCTCCAGCACTTAATACACTATCTGGCACATGATAGGTGCTTAATGTTTATAGACTATTGGTTGAAGTGCAATTACTATTGAATTCTATCTAGCTGAACATATAGACAAATTCAAAATTTACTCATCTTGAACATTAAGATCGTGTTTCAAAGTTTAAAATATTTCTCAGTCTTCACAGAGAGTATTTTCTGCAGAATATTTCTAATTTAATCAAAGCCAGTACTCTAGAAATTCACAAGGGTCTTCCCTACCCCCACCCCCACTCCATGAAAGGGATCTTTCTAGGTTTTAGGCAACACATTTCTTTTGTTTAATGATTGCTATTGATTCCTCCCCTCCCACCCCAAACCAGTAAGTACACACAAATATAGAACCCAAATTAAATGCAGTGCCTAGCACTGTTTGACAAACTCAAGAGAACAAAGGTCAAATTGTGCAGTTTGCTAGTTAATGGCCTGAGGCAAAGTTAAGGTTAATGTGGCACTAATGAGCAAGCTCAAGCCTGTAGAGATGTCTGACCACAGCTGTCAAACAGAAGACATTTAAAATGTCAGTTTCTTTTCCAGTAGAGGAAATATGTAATTACATGTTGCTAGATAGGAACTATGTCTTCTATATCTCTTCTGTAAGTATATTTAATCTTTTAACTTTTTCTCCACTAAAAGTATTCATTTTGACCAAAGAGAAAAAAAAAAGTAAAGGTGATTCTTCAGAGCTGAATAACAATGTTATTTGTGATTTGAGCTCCCACATCAGTAACTTTTATCTTTAATATATTTAAATATTATTAAATATTTGGGGTTAGATTTCTCTGGTAAGGAGAAAGAGAAGAAAGAAGGGGGGAATGGAGAGGAAGAGGAGGAAAATGGAAGAAAGAGAGGGAGAAAACAGCTTTAGCCCATGAGACATTATTTCTCTGTACTAGAAAATGAGACATGGGATACTGTGCTTATTTGTGATGCAGAAAGATGCCCAATGAAGATTATATATATAATAATAGCAATATATATACATATAAAGATGAGTCTATTTTTGCACTTTGTAGAATTTGGATAACATTTATGTCTGATTGCAAATGGAAAGAGGGATTCTCTGACCCATGTTAGCGAAACAAAAACCCTGCTGTCTGAACCTGGTCTGAACTCAACCTTCATTATGGTACTTAGGACCAAAGTATCAATGCTGAACTCCTCAGGAAGGCTTTTCTTGGATAAGTGACTCCAGGTTTTGGACTCCCCACAGTGTCCTCTGAGGGCACATTCACATGACATGTTTTCCCCCTCATTAAGGGATTTGCTTGGCTTTCCCATTAATGTGCCAGGAGTATAGGAAGGAGGAAAGGAGTAGTATGAGGGAGAAAGCAGAAAAGACCTGTAGAAATCTGCTTCCATTGTCCCAGTGCCCCCTGGTGTGGCCTGTTTTGCTATCGCTCAGGCCATGTGCTTTTCTTTCAGGCAGGGTGATTTACTATTTGCTACTGTGCTGGCAGATTGCAGTTAGCTCTATTAAAGCATATGTGTATGTCTCTGATCCTCAGTTTTCAATGACCCCACACCCCCAATATAGCTAAAAGCACCATGAAGAAGCATTTCTACTGAAAGTATCATCATTTTTAAAAGGGTCATCTAAATCTCTCTTGCCAAAACAGCTCTGTTCAGGACTGTTGAAACAATCTTGAAAAATATACCCCTAAAAGCCTTGTTTATGATCTCTCATAAATAAGGGCTTTAACCACAGACTTCTTTGCCGTCATGCCAATAAGTCCTGTACCAAGAGTCCAAGGACTAAGTGAAATTGGTGTGGGTATAAAGAAAATGAGACTCTAGGCTTGAAAGAAACTTCATATACTCTGCCTCTTCTCCCTATGGCTACTTGTTTGATTTTCATAAGAATTCATGTCCTTAGTCTCAGTTCCATTAGCCTGGTGGCATTTTCTATTAATTTACGAACAGAAAAATTGTGGACAGAACACTTGTAAGGGGAGTGAGGCAAAGACAATATAATGTTGATAAGTTATATGGAATGTATATAAGCCAAGGAGTTCCATTATTCATTTTTTCAGGAAGTGTTTTTGTGTGTCTATAATACCAATAGCTGCTGCTGCCTTGGTCTAAATTATAGTCAAGAGAAGTTGCTGTTCAGTCATACCAATCACATCCAACTCTCCGTGACCCTATTTTGGCATTTTCTTGGCAAAGATACTAGAGTAGTTTGCCATTTCCTTCTCCAGCTCATTTTACAGGTGAGGAAACTAAGGGAAACAGGGTTAAATGACTTGCCCACAGTTACACAGCTAGTAAGTGTCTGAACCCAGATTTGAACTCAGGGAGAGGAATCTTCCTGATTCCAGTCTCAGGGCGCTATCCACTGCACCACAATCAAGAGAAGAGCAAACCTTCACTAGGACTGAACCAGTGAAATATTCTATGTAAAATTTATATTTTTGAAATGGAAATGCACCATACAACTACAGAAGCTCTAAAGGAACAAACTACTAAGCAGTCAAAGTAACAAAAACTGACTCATTCCTCCATGGCAATACTGCCATCATATACACTTAATCTGCACCCTATTACCCAATAGCCTTTTATCCAGTGTGGAGGAACCAGGCCTCACTTGAGGTTAAATCTGAACTAACAAGTAAATCTACTTCAGAAATTTGGGCGGGTCAAGATGACCCAGACTCAAAAAATGAGCGAACTGGAAGGGGAAAGGAGAGAGCATTTAGCCCCTACTTTACAGATGGGGAAAGAATTGTTGCTTCTCTCTCTCTCTTTTTTTACCACTGGATAATCTTTAGGAGGTAAAGCACAAAGAATATCAATGCAGATGACTCCAGAGAAGATGTTTTAACCAGTTCTGCTGTTGTCAAATTACCCTGGTATGCATTTATTTTTTTAACCAGTGGATTAATGCAATGATGCTACACAGGTCTGTCTTAAATCTGCGACTTAAATAACATAGACACTATTATCTCAAATACAGTAGTGTAAGGATCTTGGTAATCTCCCTGCTCTACTAAAGGGAGAGGCCTACAGGGAGGCTCAAGGCCCCAGTGACCCTGTTTTGGTAAGTCCTATAGTAATAGCCCAAACCCTTCAAGGGTTTAAATATCAACTGAAAGCCAATTTTCCAGGTGTTTCCTGAGCCCCCACTCTGGATTCTAGAACCTCATACAAACTGCCTTAAGACAAATAGCAAGAACTCTGTGCTTGGAATCTAGTCCCTTCCCATAATTCCTAGCAAAAAAGTAACTCTTATGGTATAAGTAATTATATAAATACATAAATGCAGAATCATTGTCCAGCAATATCTAAAATTCTTTCTCATTGGTATGATATGTCCTCAATAAAGTCTGGATGAATTCAATAGTGCTTTACCTATTACATAACTTAACAGAACTAATTACTGTTGTTGAAGATGCGATGATATAGCCATTGAAAAATGGAAATTGAAATTTTTTGTTGGCATGTCTTTGATAATCTGCTTCAAGGTAACCTTAATCATCTACTATCATTTCATCTGGCCATTCATTTGAGAGTTATTAAGTACAATGGTAAAAACTGAGATAAGTTTTTGATCTTCAAAATTCTTAAACTCAGCTGAAATACATTATAACCTTGAGCAAAACAATAGTCCTTGTATATCAGTGTTGCAATTAATAGGCAGAATTATTTCTACAATGATTTTACATGGAGCCAAGAGAGTGTCAAGACAATTAGAGAAAGATGTCTACTACGATCCAGAAATATCACACCTAGAACAATTCTATAAAATCAGGGGCGATTCTTGGCCACACATTCTTCCTCACTTCCCACAGAATAAATAGATGCCTTACTGAGTCAGGCTGAACCGTCTGGCATGTGTTACACTCTTATAGTCTTTACATTTTCAGAATCAATTCCAGGCCACCCAATATAGCTCCTAGCTAGTGCTTTCATGGGAATAATTTCCAGATGTAAGGCATGTGAGTATGGCCTGGTCAGCTTCCAGGGTGAACTTGTTTACTGGAGAATTCATTTTTCTTCCTTGGAGCTTTAGGCACATTTCTGACTTCCATGTGAATTGGGGCAATAACTATATCCAAATATAATGACACTGAGTTCACCTTATAACCTTCCAGTTCCTCTGAATTGAACAACCTGGGGAATCTGTTAACTTCCTGTAGTCATTCTGTTCTAACAGTATGAAATCTTTGGACAATTATCCCTAACATTTTGAACTAGTTCCTTCCTGAAAGACTTTTCAGAGGTTATTGATTTGGAGCTGAAAAGTACCTTAGAAATTCTCTACTCTAGTCCCCTTCATTTTATAGTTAAAGTAACAGACCCAAAGAGATTAAGTGATTTTGTCCAGGGGATTATCCACGTAGCATGTAGAAGAGACAAAATTCAAACCCATCTCCTGTGATCTGAAATCTAGCATTCTTTCCATTATATTTTGTTTTGTTTTGCAATCACCCTAATGATGAGGAGAAGCTAGCTTACGAAGGAGCGGTATGGCAAATCCACAATACATCTTCAAGCAATATAAACTAGATATACTTTATAATCTTGAACAAAGATTATGATCGAAACAACTTTGGCCTAGAGCCCTGTGAGGAAATATTGCGGAAAGCATCTTTACTGATTGATAGATCACAACTAGAGTAGATTTCCATTTTACTAAAAGCATGCAAAAGTACTATTGCAAATATTGGCATCTTGCTATCGAGTAACTGTTAAAGTGCTACTCTAGGGATTTACAATCTTACAAATAATCATGGTGCCCTTTCACTTCACTACTGCCTTGATACTCCTTATGTTTTCTTCTAATGGACTTCGAATGGCATGATCTATCATGGTGGCATTATAGGTTTTAAAAAATGATATATTTGGTTTTATACCATGCTCATTTCTGAATATTTCATCATTCTTCCTCTGGCCAGTAAGATATTCTTTATAAGAAGGAACAAAAAAGAAGGCGAGGAAAAACAGTTCAGCAAAACTACCAACATAGTGACCAACTTTGAAAATATATGAAATGGTCCACCTACATGTCCTCAGTCTATGAAAAGAATGGGGACATGATCTCTTATCTGGGGTTAAGCTTCATCATTATAATTACAAGTCAATACTCTGACACACATTGAATACCTATTAATTTCCAGGTACTATGCTAAGCTGAGATGAGGGTGGGGGGGTGGGGAAGGGGAGGAACTCACAATCAAATGGACATAGCAAAACATTAAATTTCTTTTTTTTATTTACATTTATTTAGTCATTATGTATTGTTTGCTTTCACCCTATATTAGTTCCTATAAATCTTCCTATGCTTCCCTGAATTCTTCATACTCGTCATGTCTTATGGCACAATAATGTATTATATCATTGTACCAAAATTTGATTAGTCATTCCCTAGTTAAATTGGCATTTAACTTGTTTTCAGTTCTTTGTTCCTACAAAATGTGCTACTGTAAATATTTTAGTGTAAATGAGACCTTCTTTTCTATCTTGATTTCCTAGTAGTATCCACCCAGGAGAGGGGTAGTGGCATTGAAGGATGGATTACTTTTTCAGATTTTGTCCTTTTCTTGCATGTGATTATAGATCAATGGTAGTTGTATATATACATATATATATATATATGTATATATATATATATGGATGTATACATGTATATTCCTATATTTTACTGATCTATGGGCAAAGGTTCTCTGTCTTATGTTTCTACAGCATGGATATTAAGAGTAGTCCTTTTAAATCATATAATATGTAGTGAAGTAATATGTAGGTATATGAAGTAATATGAAGTAATATATAGTAATAGTAGTAATATGTATTTAATTCAACCAAGAGCATTGTTGCAAAACCTCATTGAAAAGTCTACATATAGGATTCCTCAACATATTATCTAAGCTATCTCTCGAACTGTAGTATCAAGAAAGTCCTACAATATATGTCTCAAAACTATAATATATGTAGGATTTTACTCAGCAATTCCAACTGCAAAAATGAAATCTTCAAATGGTGATTGATGGTGTTGGTGAAACATGAGCTTTCAATAATTTCCAATTTCATCCTTTGTCTTAGGCTAACAAGTGGAGCTGAGAAATATAATCATGACATTTTTCATCTCCACGAATATTATATGACTCACTTCAAAGCCCTCTATCTTTTTTTTAGGTTCAAAAATAGAAGCAGTCTTTCTACATAAGAATTAAAAGAAGTAGTTTATTAGGCATCAATCTCTTCATTATATCTCAAAACATCTGTTCAGGTTCTAGATTTGGGCATAGGCAGCTAGCTGGTGCAATAGAGAAAACACTGGGCCTGCAGTCAGGAAGACCTGAGTTCAAATGTGACCTCAGACACTCATTAACTGTGTGACTTAGGCCAAGTCACTTTAACATCTGTTTATCTCAGTTTCCTCAACTATAAAAAAGGAGTAATAATAAAACCTGCCTCCCAGAGTTGTTGTGAATGCAAAATGAGATACTATTTATAAAATGCTTAGCACAGGACCTGGCATAGGACAAATGCTGTATAAATAAGGGAAGGGAATAAGTATTTAGGAAGTATTTATTTATAAAGTATTTGCAAATGCTTATTCCCTTACCTTTCATCATCACCCACTTATTTACTGGAGAACTTGAGAATAGTTAACATTTACTGTGGTTTCTCCATTTAAACAATACTCTATCTTTATCCTCAGACAAGTGTGGTATAGAAAGTGATAGATGAGAGATATATATAAGCATGCGATATGACTTTATTACCAAAGAAGTCATTCTGTGCAAAATCTCATCACAGAATAACCCTGTGGCATACAAATTTAGAAAATTTAAAGCAATGTATCCAAATTTATATTTTGAGAAATTCTGGTATTTCATGTGATATAGAAAGGATTTTTGAGAGAAAACTTCAATGTCAGTGATATTTTGCCCTTAAAAGGATTAAGTATAAATTTATCTAAGTATCAAAATACTTACCGTGAATATTTTGGGAAAGGCCTATGAAATTAGACAATTTTCTCTATATTACTCCAAAATTTCACATATCCCTATTTATCTTGGGAATATTCCATGTCCCTGTACCTGTTTGCATGAATTTTAAAAATAGATTTCAAGGCCCAAAGTGTTAAGTGGCCAAATTAGTCTGGGAATAGCTGCTCTGAAGGCACCAAAAAAAAAAAAAACTAATTGCAAATAAAATGAATAAAAGCTATCTATGATGCACTGCAGTGCCTCCTATCATACATATGTAACAACCACCATTTTGGGAGCAGGATAAATTCAACATTCTGTCTCTCAGGTTTTTTTTTTATTTTCAACTACATGCAAGCATCAATACATTTATAAAGGCATTAGCTCTAAAGGAATGAGTGGCAGGGAAGGATACAAAAAAAGCTTTAATAATGTATAATGAATGCGTCAAGAAATTTGAAAAAATAATTTACTTTGGCTTTTGGAGTATACTTCCTGGTTTTATAACATTTATTTTGGGGGGGCTTTCTAAGATTAATACTAAAATGATTTTATATCTCCTACACAATTTACAGGATGGGACAAGACTCTAGCAGATCTTGGTTGGTAGAAGGAAGTCAGATTGAGCTTAGATTTTTCATATAGAAGACATTATCTATAGCAAGAGATTATTTGTTTATTATTACCAAGTATAATAATGTTCAATAAACAATCATTTATGAAGGTACTATTTTGTTCCAGTCATTTAAAATGCACTAGGGATACAAAAACTAAATCATTTAGGTTCAAGTATTGTGACTACTGGACTTGGATCCAAGTTCCAACTCTGATATTTACTTTTATTTATGTTTTTTAGTATGGGCTACTCAATCTTTCTATACCTTTGTTTCTTCACAAGTTAAATGAGAATAGTGATATGCTGCCTTCTTATCAGGGTCATTATAAGTAAAGTATTTTATAAACCTTAATATTTTAATGCTTTACTGGATCTGTGATAAGAGTACCATGGGTACTCTTTAGACTGTTACAGAAATCAAATACTCCATGTCATCACATAATGAATAATTCCTGCCCATTTCATTTCATAAACCCTCAATACAGGATCCTAGAAAAGGCTTTTTTCTAGATCTTTAATAATTAGTAGATACCCATACATTAATTTAAAGTTCTATATAAGCATGAGCTATTATAATTATTTGGACAATAATATTGACTACTTCTCTAATTTCAATCAGGCAACACTAACGAAATGCAATATCATGAAATAATGAAAGACTATAGTCTTTATGCTAAAGAACATATCTTCTATGAGATTAGTTTGAGTAATTGGAATGCTAATGAGAACACGGTCTGAATATTCTCAGTTCCTTCCCAAGGATATAGCAAAATGGGTGAGAGTGGTGGGGGGGAGGGAGGACACACAAAACTTTTTGTTTAGCTGTGTTGCATTTTGCTACTATCAAGACATGCCTTTCTTTTCTCACCCTTGCTTCCCAGGTGGACATTTCATCTGTCTCCACCTGCAAGCTCCACGTTAGCCACACTTGGGAATTGGTTCCTGACTTCTCAGGAAGCATATAAAAACTGCTGGACTGATGCCTCATTATCAAGTCATCAAAGCAGTCTTGTAATTGGGACTTCACATCTGTTCTCCTGCTGGCTTTACCCCCTTTTCATTCCAGATCTCCTAATCCCTAACTGATTATTTGGACTTTTGACCACCCATGTTGCGCTGTCACTTTGGTTCCTATAGATCTCAGGCTCTCAGACATTGGCTTAAAACATCTTGCTTTGCCCTCCAGTATTTGTGCTCTTCTGGTTCCAGTTCCTCTACTTGGTTTCTGGCCCAAGACTTGCCTTGTAAGCTTTTATTCTAGCTTATATACTTCATTGTGCAATTCCTACTTCTTTATCTGTCACATCACCTAACATCAACTAACTCCCTGTCTAATCATGTTTTGTTCTTCAAATAATATTCAAATCATTGCAAAATTATTCTGTTCATTATCAGTCCATGCGAGGTGTCGCTCCAAATTAGAATACTCTTCATTATGCTGAATATGACATTCATTCCAGTAGACTAAATCCATGGATAATAAATAATAATGGCATATCTACAAATATTGATTTTTCATTATTGATTTTGTTTAATTATGTTTTTAGAAAACTGCTTTTTCTATGTAAAAATTTGCTTTTGTCTCTGTGAGGAATTACTAGTGAGGAAATTTCTCCAGCAATACCTATCAGCAAAGACTGAAACTTGCAGTCTTACATTATTGCCTGGGGATATAAGAGATAAAATGACTTGCCAATAGGCCACATAGTCCATGTTGCTTTACACAGAAAAAAAAATCAGGTAATTTGGTCATGAGTGAATTTAAATGATTTTTACCATGTCATATAGCTACTAAATATCTGAAGAATATTTTAACTCTAAATCTTCCCACACTCCAAGTGGACCACTGTATTAGATTCACCACACAAAGAGCACTATATTTGTATGGTGTGCTGCAGAGGACCAATTACATGCTTAAGACTGATTGAATAGTCATTTGATTACATGATAAAGAAATTAGTCTATGTGTTTTGACAATAACTAATATGATAGATAAATAGACAGACAGACAAATAGATGATAGATAGATAGATGATAGGGTGATAAGGAGATAGATAGATAGATAGATAGATAGATAGATAGATAGATAGATAGATAGATAGATAGA